>NC_068937.1:7358492-7436819 GCF_016801865.2 Culex pipiens pallens
TGTCCAGTGGGCTGGAGGAAGTGGATTGAAATGAATCTGCTTTGGAAATGTAGAAACCCTTGAACCGGGGGATGGGAATGGTTCCGGAACGGGTTGGGTTCTCTGACTGTGGAGCTAAATGGATTGTTAATTAACACGTTTCCCTGTTAATTAATCTTTCACGGGTTTGAAGTTGATTGTGAAGGCAATTTTCGGTACGAAAGTAACTGGGCAGTGCATCAAGTAATCATGAACAATAATGCATTTTATTTGCCAAATGAACGTGTTCACAACATTTAATAAAATGAAGGTACTAATTAGGAAAAGGTAAAAACTGTTATACTATGAATTCATAATAGCTGAACAGTTAAAAAGACCGTGTTCATTTGATTCAACTTAGACCCAGTCCTTCTCTTTGACATAATATTAAATAATCTTAAGAAAAAACCTGAGCGAAACTGTTATACTCTCTATAAAGATATTTTTTGTCAGTGTACACAATTTTTTGTACCACATTTTTTGTCTGTTTTTTTATTTCTTAAAAAAACTAAGAATCTATACCAATTTTACGCAAAAAATAATTAGATTCATGTATTAATTTTTTTTATTAACTTAGTAAAAATGTTATTTTGTTTCTATAAAAAATACTTTGTCCAATACCTCATTCTTTGAACGGAAATATTTTTCCAGCTCTACAATACTGTTATACGTATGATTTTGGCAGTACTGAATTCTTAGAAGGCAATGTTAATTTTAGCCTAAGCTTAAACTCAGTTCTTCCAGATAAATTAATCAAAAAATAGCATTAGAAATAATCATGCATAACTGTTATACTGTTATGAACGCAGTTTCCATAATTAAAATTGCATACGCTAAAATGTTGTTGTTATTTTAGCAAAAGGTTGTTTTTTTGTCTTACTGCATTTTTTTTTCTTTGAAAAACTAAGAATATTTGCCAATCAGTAAATATCAGTTAGGTTTCATAAATTATCATCATTTTTTTTTAAATATGTCAAAAGATAGTCTTAATTTTGTTTATGTAAAAAAATGCGATCCGGTTTATTTTGCCAGTACTGGACACTTACAAGGCAGTTTTAATTTTAGCCTAAGCTTAAGCTCAGTTCTTCAAGACAAAAAAAATGCATTGGAAAAAAATTGCGCCTTACTGTTATACACTCAAAAACGCTGTTTCCTTCATTAAAATTTCAGAGGCTAAAATCATTTTTTTTATTTCACCAACAAACTTCGGACAATACCACATTTGTACGGAAATATTTTTTCCAGCCATTCAAACTGTTATACGGCTGATTTTAACAGTACTGAACACTTAAAATGCAGTTTTAATTTTAGCCTAAGCTTAAGCTCAGTTCTTCCAGTTAAATAAATCAAAAAATGCATTAAAAATAGTCACGCATAACTGTTCTACACTAATGAACGCAATTTCCTTCATTAAAATTGCATACGTCAAAATATTTGTTTAAATTTTAGCAAAAGGTTGTTTATTCATTTGTTTGTCTTACTCCTTTTTTTCATTGAAAAAATAATAATATTTGCCAATCATCAGTAAATATCAGTTAAGTTTCATAAATTGACAGCATTCTTTTTTTAAATATGTCAAAAGGTAGTCTTAATTTTGTTTATGAAAAAAAAATGCGAAACAGCTTTGTCCAATACCGCATTCTTTGTACGGAATTTTTTTTCCAGCTACACAAAACTGTTATACGCATGATTTTGACGGTACTGAACACATAAAAGGTAGTGTTAGAGGGTGACGAGCGGGAATTCCCGGGAAAAAATTCCCGGGAAATTGACCATTTTTGGACCTCTCGATTCCCGGGAAATTCGGTCGAGACTCCCGGGAAATTTAAACTTATAAATATCGAAGCAAAATTATGTAAACTAATCAGAAAAAAACATTTTAAAAATTCAAAATTGTTTAGAACATTGAATGTCCAATGTTTGATGTTCAAGTTCGAATAAACCAATGTTTCTCTAATCTTCTTATTCAGAAAGTGTAAATTTTAACTTGTCGAAAATTCCAATAACTATAATTTAGAGAAGCCAAAAAAAGGTGGACCCAAAAATTTACCTTAAAAATTATTTAGCAGTTACACCCCAAGTATGAAATCAAATGTTTTATTTTCAAATATTATTTTTTCGAATTATTTGTAAAAGGGAAAAGCTTTTTCAAGTTAAGTTAATTTCATTATCTTCTCTTGAGCATATCAATCCAATCTAGTTTTTTGTGAACATTTGGGTTTTCCGGATAACTGTAAATATGTTTTCAATGAATATTTAATGTTGAACTAAAAAATAAAAAAAAATTAAATTGTTGTTTTGAGTCGTTGTTTATCATATTGCAAAATTCCCGATAGTGGGAAATTATATATAAGCTATATTAGTTATTTTTTTTACTAAAATCTAATAACAAGTTTCACAATCACTCAGTGCGAATTAAAATTCGTAAATATTTTAAACTACAATTTTGAGTCTTAAAAAACTAAACAAACGATATTGTTTTTGCAGATTCAGAAAAAAAATAATCAAAAGTTTTATATAGTTCTTCGAGTTCCTCAAAACAATGAGGCTGTTTAAATTAACGTTTTATAGAATTAGTATGAATTAACAGTAACTGAATGTATTTAATAGAAACAAATTTATTACTTTTCATTTTAAATTTTTGACACTGTTGGCGTAGTAAAAAAAACTCCCGGGTCCCGGGAATTCCCGGGAAATTGCCAAGTTCAACTCTCGATTCCCGGGAAATTGATAATCTTGAGAATCGTCACCCTCTAGGTAGTGTTAATTTTAGCCTAAGCTTAAGCTCAGTTCTCCTAGACAAAAAAATTGCTTTAGAAAAAATTGCGTGTTATACACTCATAATCGCAGTTTCCTTCATTAAAATGTCATAAGCTAAAATCTGGTTTTTAAATTACCAAAAGGTAGTCTTAACAACTTCGGCCAATACTACATTTGTATGGACTTTTTTCAGCTTTACAAAACTGTTATACGGATGATGTTAACAGTACTTAACACTTAAAATGCAGTTTTAATTTAAACCTAAGTTTAAGCTCAGGTCTAACAGTTTATAAATAAAAAAAATTCTTGAGAAATAACCACGAATAACTGTTATACACTCGTAAACGCAGTTTTCCTTTGATGCACAAGCGCGGAAAGAGAAATCACACCAATTCCCAGCGCCTAACCGCAAGCCTTCGCCGGGGTGTGCAAAGTCGTGATAAATCAACAACGCCTTAAACATTCAATTGAATCGTTGCGCGAAAACCTCCTCTGAACAAATCGCTTCCAACGCCCCCAGCAAAACCGCACAGCCTGGTGGTGCGGTGCGGTGCAGGATCGCACCAAGTGATAATTAAATAAATTGAAAATTAATACACTAACTAATAGCCTCCAGTGCGCCGATCGTACTCTCTGCCGAGCTGGGGCCTGGCTCTGAAAAAGGAGAAGACCACATTTCGTACCTCTCACGTTTCTCCCGGGCAAGCCACCTAACCCTGGCCAGATGTGAATATTAATGATAGGCAATGATGCTACCGATGATGATGACGATGGCGAGTTGGGGTGGTTACGCACGCAGAAATACCTGAACAATCAGCAACAAGCCTAGTACGGCAAACTGTTATACGGACGCACCGAGCGGTGCGAATGCTTCTTTTTAATTAGAAACTTCAGAAATGGGTCCCGGGCTTGGCTTGGACGAGGTGTTAATGGACCTTCGGGCGGCTGCCAAGTGCTCATTAGGGGCAAGCCGGGCTGGAGATTGAAATGTTTCCGATATCGGGTCTCGACGTCGTCGTCGCGTCCGTTCCGTTTTAATCGCGACCCAGATAAGATTACGCAAAACCGCCGATGGAGCGCTGGAACCGTGGGAAGATAAATCAATTCGATGTGTGTTGGGGACCGTTTGAGGGATTCAGGGTGGTTAGTAATGTTTCAATTTAGAACATATAACAACTTTTTGAATTGTAAATAATTTCGTCATTTTTAAGGTTATAAGTTTTAAGATAAAAAAGTGTTATACGGTTTACTTCAGATTAATTTTAGAGTCCAACATTGAAAAATATAATAAAAAATAAAAGCTAGGTTCTCCACAAAAACATTTTTAGATCGTCACCACTATTACGGACGTCAGAATCAAGGTACCTGTCCTATGAGAACTATGAAGTCGCAGTATCGAAGCAGTATCAAGGTAAGTGAAGCTGTTTGCAGACCAAGTTACGGTAAGTACAACCTTCTGTCAACTGTCAACTTCTGTCAATAATTTAAGATTTTAGAGCCAAGTAGCCACCCTGTTGACAAAAGCCGTTTTTTTATTATCTGATGTCAGAATACATTCTAGAAATAGATTTTTTGTTTGCCAATCGTGACAGTTATTTGACATGATATCAAGTAGATTTTCTTGGTTTCCCTAACACGGACGTAAGAATCAAGGTACCTGAATAAGAAATACTATGAAATGAAACTTTTTCAAGGTAAGTGAAACTGAATCGAAGCAGTATCAAGGTAAGTGAAGCAGATCAAGAATCGGTAAGTACATCCTTCTGTCAACTGTCAACATCTGTCAATATTTTAAGATTCTCGAGCAAAGCAGTCACCCTACTCACTCTCCAAGAGCTGCTTCCCAGCCAGAAGCGTGACCAGGCAGCTCATCTGTCACGAGCTCAATCAAAGCCATTTATCAGCGATCCCCGGAATGGTGTGTTCACAGGCAGAGATTTCCTAGCTCAAGCGCTGCCGTGCGACGACGACAACATGTGCTTACCCCCACCAATCTCTGGCAAAACCACTTGAACACACTGTGCCCAGAGAAAGAGACACTAAATACTAAACCGCGACGGCAGAGGACTCCCGGTGTGAGCGAACGAAACGAGGGGAATGCATAATTAATCTTTCGAAATCGCTTCGACGCCGAACGATGATGGCTTCTACGACTTGAACGACGACGATGGCGATAAATTAAAATAGCTAATTTAAAAGTCATGTTCTCTAATATCTTTATTACCATAGTCAAACATAACGTTTGGTGCAGCCAGCTTGAAGCTAATCGTGAGGAAGCTGCGGTGACTAGCGAGAAAATCAATAAAAGTAATGATTATTTTTTCGAGGGGAGTCCCTCGGAGGTTCGAAGCGATGAAGAAGAGAGACGAGACAATACGGCAGTTATAATAAAGTTTTCACACTACGGGGTCCAAGTCAGTGGACGGCGGACTCCACGTTCCGTTAGCGATGTTCAAGGTTCGAAAAAAGCAACTCCAATCATTTGCCTTTTACCTGAAATATACGTTCCATTGTCGGTTGAGAAAGGAAAAACTTTGACCTGTACACATTTCCGGGAAACATCCGGCCACAATAATTAAAAGCAAATCAATCAACCCCAAAATCCTTGCCCGCACTTCTCCTTTCCGCTTGGTGCTGCCACCTATTGAGAGCCACCGCACTTCCATTAAAACGAAATCAATTATTCCAAAGTGTGTCCTTTTCCGTCCGGAGAGTTCTGGACATTGCAAAATTGTTTGCCAGATTTTTTTGTATTCTGTTTGCCCAGCAGGTCAACGAAAAAACTCCAATCACAAATCTGATTGAAAAACTTTTCGACCTTCTTCGTGGAAAAGTTGCTCAACGGTGGACTCTTTTTTTTTTGCTAAACAAAGCAGATGTAGAGTAGCGCAACTGGCGGCAGGCTCTCCAAACAAAATAGATGGCTAAAACAAATGTGACACGTTGTTTCGAAACGTGTCACTCTCACTCTAGAAAAAAATAACTCTAGAAAAAAACCCGAATCGGAAGGAGAAACAGAACAAAAAGAAGCAGAACAGAATTCGACACCCAAGGCATTTTCGTTGGTGCTTCCGGAATTCCTTGCAAGCGCCACGTGGAAATGGAAAAGTTGAAAAATCGCTTTCGGTTTTGCCACCCGGCCCTTCCTAGCTCTTCCGGAAAGTCGGTGGTAACACAGAGTCAAGTGAAAACCGAGGGTTTTCTAGGCCCGGATCATAAATAACAAGCATTTGGAGCAAATTGCTTTAATACCGGGATGATTTACACGACTCACTTGAGTATTCATGGGGAGTGAGTGCGGAATGTGCGGCTTGGATTTGTGAATTCCTAAAGATTTTTTTTTGCGACTTCCCTAACACGGACGTCAGAATTGAGGTACCCCTTTCAAGAAATCTTAAAAAGTTGAAGCATCTCCACAAACGGTAAGTACAAAATGTGTTGCTGGGAGCAGAAACAACAATCGGTAAGTACAACCCTCTGTCAACTGTCAAACACTGTGATTCGTGTCAAACAATAGGCCTACTTGTAATCCTCAAACCCTAACAAAACGACCCAATTTCCCAATCTCTTTATTCCAACTAATTTCCCACCCATTAAAACCCATCAACCCCCGTTGACCCGAGAAAGTCAAAAGAAAACCCATCGACTTTTGACCGGCTTTCGATCCCTTTTTTATCCCCACCTAATCCGCCATTGACTCGTCCCGGAAATCCCTACTGCGATATGTCGCAGGGCCAGTAAAAACTTTTCGACTAATCAGCCCGGAATATAGTCGCCTCCCGAAACTTTCACTCCAAACGATAGTCCTCTCGCCACGACAACGTCAAAGTTTTATTGCTAGTACCGCCACCGCCCAACAGATGGCGCGCCGCTCCGGATAGGGGTGAGCAGAGAGGCTGAAAAGTTTTTGATTAGAGTTTGCAGAATCAATTTGCCAGCAATCATTTCGAGATGGGCTAGCCACACGAAAGTGAGACAGGCCAAGTTGGGCGGGGGGGCCTAATTGGGGCAATAATGGAGTAAAAATTGCTCAAACTTTGCGGTTATTACTGTGGGAGGGGGGGAGGAAGGTGAGCTACTGGTAAACGATTCTATCATAATCTTGAAACTGTTGGCCTGAGGACTTTGGTACATCTCTAATACGGACTTCAGATTGGAGATACCTAAGAAAAATTACGTTGGAAGAGTTTGGCACTTCTATTACGGACTTCAGAATCAAGGTACCAAAAGTTGTGCAAGAATCGTTTGAAAATTCTCGGGGTAAGTACAAGTGAAGTGAATTTGAAGCAGCGAAAAAAAGTGAGGTAAGTACTTTTTAGGATAATTCTGTCAATAACAATCTGTCAACTGTCTGTCAATCAATAATATTAGTTTAAGAAGTTAGGCAGTTTTAGATTACAGAACTGAGATTCGTTTTTAGAAAATCACTAAGTTGTGTTTTACAACACTTCTATTACGGACTTCAGAATCAAGGTACCACGTAGATTTACTAAGAATGTTTGAAGATTAAGTGGGGTAAGTACATGTGAAGTGAGTTAGAAGCAGCGAAATAAGAGTGAGGTTAGTACTTATTAGCATAATTCTGTCAATAACAATCTGTCAACTGTCAGTCAATTACTCATATTAGTTTGAGAAGTTAAGCAGTTCTAGATTACAGAACTGAGATTCGTTTTTAGAAAATCACTGAAGTTGTGTATTACAACACTTCTATTACGGACTTCAGAATCAAGGTACCACGCAGATTTACTGAAAATGACTGAAGATTAAGTGGGGTAAGTACAATTGAAGTGAGTTTGAAGCAGCGGAAAAAAGTGTGGTAAGTTCTTTTTAGGATAATTCTGTCAATAACGATCTGTCAACTGTCTGTCAATTACTAAAATTATTTTAAGAAGTTAAGCAGTTTTGTCATTCTTCTCGAACATTGCAATTCAATTTGCGACAAAACTGTCAATTCACATGCCATAAATCGTCTCGAGTGCGCGCGCTGACAAGACGCCGCAAAGTTTAAGAAGCCTTTTCGCCAAACAAATAACTGTCAAATGAATAGCTTTTACGCGCCTCTCGAAGAGGAGTGCTGCAAAAAGTGGCATACGCGCCGATAAAAGAAATTAGAATAATTTTCCCCACAAGAGCGGAAAAGTTTTCCGCGAAACGAGTTTACGTCTTCCTCCTGCAAATGTTGTGCAAAAGTGCAAACAAAAGCTCAGTGAAAGGAAGAAAAGTCCTCTCGTCTTTGACGGGGGAAAAAAAGTGCGGGAAAAACTTTTCACCGCACATGTACACACACACTCACAAAACGGAAGCGAGATTTACTGTTCTGCGACGATCCCCTCCGGGGAGTGGGGGCCACGCCCCACTCCAGCGCTTCGTTGATATTCTAGACGATGGCGGAATAAAAAGCCATGAAAAGTGCTCACTCCAGCCTCCTCTTCAGCGCTCGCCGTCCTTCTTCGACGTCCTTTTCACGAGCAGCCACAAGTCGTCGTCCCTAGGAGCAGAGTGAGTGTATCTAATGGCGAGAAGCTTAAAAATCCAACTTATTCGCTTCAGTTTCCTTTCCATTCTTCGCCCGCTCCACAGAGGCGCGCGCGGAATTCTATGGAAGAATTGCGCGTGAACAAGACGACAAGCCATCAAAGGCCCTCCAGGGCCCGGTCCTCGTGTCGACGACTACTACCGCCGCCCATCTTGCCCCATCTGGCGACGCTGCCCATTCTCGTGGTACCCACAGAATGACGCCAGAGAAAACACTTTTCATCCCGTCCCCGTCTATATCAAAGGGACGACGACGACGGCCGAGAGTACGGCAGCAGAAAAATTTCAAACACTTTGGAAAAATGAGAAGCACTTCTTTCCAGTTTGTTACCATTTTTTACCTCACACTTGGCGCGCATTGTAGAAAAAAAAACCTAGCAAAAGGAGAACGAACAAATTCCGTCAAAGCGCCATCTTTTGGTCCAACTTTGACAACTTTAAACCTCCACGCTGTCAAACAACGACCACGAAGACGACGACGAAGACTTTGGCAAACTCAATGAAGCGAATCAGTTCCGCGTTCGCTTCCCATTCAATAAAACTATTGAAAATTTTATTTGAATTTCACTGTCTCTCAAAGGGAACTCCCTCCGGGGTCCGATCGCACCACTTGCGAGCAAACTTTTGCGCTTGGCGAAGAAAAATAATCAATTTCAACCCGATTGCACTTTTTTTGCCCCACGGGGCCCACTTGACACAGTGCACTCCGGAGCGGAGAGAACACTACTAAAACTCCATTATTCTTACTGGGGGCTGAGGATGACAACGCCAAGGCGGAGAAAGGGGAGGGGGGAAGGTAGCAAATTTCCGTCCCAACTTTAGCTAACAGTTTGCCCCGATTGCCCCTCCTCACTACTCGCCTACTGTGTCTAGTGGCACTTCTAAATGATAGAAAAAGTTTCCGTTCGTCGTCGTCGTCACCGACTCTTTTGCGAGCAGAAAAGAATATGTGAAGGGAAACTTTCTCTAAAAGGTAGTGTTTTCTCTGTTTTTGTTTTTCCCCTGCATACAGTTTGCTAGTGTGTGTGTGCGCTGTTTGAAAGTGACAGAAGGAAGCTGTTGCGTTTTTTTGCTGTGTTTGTCACTGATGGTAACATTTTCTTGCAGGAATGTGGCTTTAAGTTTTGTTGAAAAGAGGAGTGCATTTCCCTAACACGGACGTCGGAATTGAGGTACCCAGGTAGAGGTCATCAGATTTTTGTAGGTTTTGGGGTAAGTACAAGTGATTTAGTGCTAGGTTAAGTCGAGAAATGCTTCATAATATGGTAAGTACAGCTAAGAATCTGTCAACTAACATCTGTCAACTGTCAATTCTGTCAAAATTTACTAACAATAGTTTCTACACTCTATACGTTTTAAAGTGACAGAAGGAAGCAACTGTCTTTTTTGGTTGTGTTATTTAGTTAACTAAGAGTTGAAAATATTAATGCACTTCCCTAACACGGACGTCAGAATCGAGGTACCCTGTGTAAGTTCTGGGGTAAGTACAAGTGATTTAATGTTAGGTTTAGTCGAGAAATGCTGCACAATACGGTAAGTACAGCTTAGAACAAGATCTGTCAACTAAGAACTGTCAATTTTGTCAATATTTAGTAACAATAGTTTTAACTCAACGTCTTTCTTACTTTTCTTCTCTTAGAATTAACTCACCTTTTCAATAAATATCATACAGTTGCATAATGTTTGCTTGTGTTTGACTGTTTGAAAGTGACAGAAGAATGCTAATGTGTTTTTTTGTGTTTGCATTTCCCTAACACGGACGTCAGAATCGAGGTACCCTGGTAGAGTTCAATACATTTTTTGTAAGTTCTGGGGTAAGTACAAGTGCTTCAGTGTTAGTTTAGGTCGGGAAATGCTGCATAATATGGTAAGTACAGCTTAGGATAAGATCTGTCAACTAACAACTGTCAATTCTGTCAATATTTACTTACAATAGTTTTTACTCACCGTCTTTCTTACTTTTCTTCTCTTCTCTTCTTTTCTTATTCATGGAGGTTAGCAAAACCCTCATATTTTAAATATACAGTTGTATATAGTTTGTTTGCATTTCCCTAACACGGACGTGAGAATCGAGGTTCCTAGGTAGAATTCAATAGAGTTTTTATAAGTTCTAGGGGTAAGTAAAAGTGATTCAGTGCCAGGATAAGTCAAGAATGCAGAGTATGGTGAGTATTATTTTAGTTAGGATCTGTCAACTAACCATTGTCAACTGTCAATTTTGTCAATATTAACTAAAAATAGAATTAGTTCAACACCTTTCCGTCTTTTCCCCTCTGAAGGTTGTAACAAACCCGTCTTTTTGCTAAACCGATCCGACAACCTCGCTGTGAAAAAACTACTCACCGAGGACCCATAACTACGTCGACAAAAGCAAATTGCTTCTTCCCATTTATCCTGCTCTACGCTTTCACTGCACGACTGACGTCGAACATGTGTTCCATCAGACTAGGGTTTCCAGCAAGGCTTCCCACTCACTCCTGTTTGATTCTGGTCACCGCCCTCAAGGGGCGGTGTAGTCGCATCCCATCAATCCTTCTGTCACGTCATCTCTCTATCGTCATCAAAGTTTTATAATGAAATTTGCCATCAATCTCGAGGAAGAGTGCGCGACGACTTGTGTGTGCCGCTGAAGACGTGGTGGGGCCATTGATCTCTGCCCTATCAGCTTCGTCGTCGTCGGCTTCGCCGACATCATCGTCATCGCCGGATTAAGTGTTTAGTGGCGCGGTTCTCGACAAATGGTGTCACGGCCCAGCGGCCATTAATCATGCGTTGTTGTCGTCGACGACGCTACGCCCGATTATGGTGTTCGGTAGTAGCGTGCACAGCCCCCCGAAAAGGGTGTTGAAATAATCATAATATTAGTATTAATATTAATTCAATCTGCTGTGGAGCCACTCCCCACCACTTCAGAGCAAGCGGCGGGAAAAGAGAACCAGCTGTTGGTTCCCATTGGGAACCGAACGCGTATTATTATTCATATCACTTGGCATCGTGGTCCTTTTTTTCTCGACGCCGCCGGCTACGGAAGCCTGTGCCGCACTCAAACGATACAATCAAATCTAATCGATTTGATTTAATTTACATATATTTTTTCCCGTTCGCCTGCCTCAAACCAGTTTCGTCCGGTGGTAGGGGAACGGCTGCCGATACCGGACAAGATAAGCAGATTTGGAAGTCCGGTTATGCCGGTTTGCCGGATTAGTGGAGTGTGTGCTTCCCAACTGCGGACGTAGGAATCGAGGTACCAGGCGAGGTTTCACGACGAGTTGCGGAATCAGGTAAGTACACTAGTGAATGGTGGTGTAGAGAAAGGTAATGAGATCGACTTCCCTAACACGGACGTCAACATCAAGGTACCTGTTGGGGTTGCATGGTGAGTTGTAGAATCAGGTAAGTACAATAGTGAAACTGACGAGGTAAGTACTGAAAACGGTACCTATGAGGGTATCAAGTGCAAGTGAAGTGTTTTCAAGTGATCAAATATGTGCAGTGATGCAGTAAGCAATCGGGGTAAGTACATCTGTCACCGCTCTGTCAACTGTCACCGACCTGTCAATCCGCAGTGCAGCGGGATTAACTGACCCGTGCGCGCTCGTGGAATGCCATAAACCATTATAGGCGCAACACCTCGTTCGTCGGCCGTTGTACGTTTTCATCAACGCCTGCTCCGGTAGCCGGAGGCGTTGGAGAGATGTAGGACAACCAACGCGAAGGGGGCGCACAACTATGTGTCTAATAATTACGTTCCACGCTGAAAGCGGACACCTTCGTCGTCCGCGGATGACTGCACAAAATGGCACCATCATCGAGCCGGGCCACAATCTAGTCACTGACTGCAGAGTGTGTATTAGCTAGTACGGTGTCGTCGTCGTCGTCGACGACGATGATGAGGATGTTAATTAACCGAGTACTCATCGCACACGGTGCGGCTGGCTTACTGTGAGCTCGGCTAGCCGAGCTAGCGCCGGCCCGTTTGATGAGATCAAATGGCACAAAGGCCACCCCTCGTCCAACGGCAGAGGACGCCATTAAAGCTAGCTAGCTGTATAACGCACACACACTGTTTGTGATGTGGTGTCAAGCAGGTGATGGATTAAAATGTTAAACATCGCTCAATTGAGGCTTGATACGCTACGCTACTCGTTACTCGGAACAGGACCTGCCGCCTATTTTATGCCACATAGTATGATTCAATAAAGGAGCTTTCGACACGGCCACGGTTGCCCCGCCACTTACTGACGGCTTCGCCGTCACCGGGGAGTTAATCAACGGCGGTTTAGCCATTTGATAGATTCGTTTAGTGGCTTTTAAAGTACGCTATGATTTCGCATCCCTTCAAGTGACCTTGAAGGCCTCTTCGAGGGTGGTCCCCGCCCGTCCGTAATCTGCCCGTCTTAACGGCGATAAGCAGCCGGAAACGTACAATTATCCGGCTGAATGAGCGCGCTACCGACCGCCGCAGGCGTGAAATAAGCGAACGCAAAGAAGCGGAAAACGTAATACCACACAACTTCAGTACGGACGATCCGACCAAGGCGCGGTAGTGGCTTATCAGCTCGTTAACTGAACGCGCGCGCGTGAAGCTTCAAGCTTTGAGAAACAATAATTAATAACGCGATTGCGGTGTAAATGTGTGTGTGTGCAAAACCAGCTTGTCAGAGTGCTGCTGGTCGTAAATTACTTTGATTGATTTAATTGGAATTTAATTTTACACGTTGTTTTCCACACGCGTCGGCATTTTGTAGACGGATCGCCCCCTCATCGTTTTAAATTGCAAACTGGAGTGCAATTTTTTTCAGTGCATGGCTGACGTAAAGCTGAGAAATTAATGGTGCAACGATTGTGATAATAAGATCTCAAATACGGACTTCAACGTCGATATACCTCTAAGAAATTTGAAGGAAAACGCTTAGGTAAGTACAAGTGAGTTTCCCGAACACGGACTTCAAAGTTGAGGTACCTATTAGAGTTGACGTGAAAAGTTGCAAATGTTATGGGGTAAGTACAAGTGATAGTGAAAAAGTGTACACTGATGCAGTAACTTTCAGGTAAGTCCATCTGTCAAACCAATCTGTCAATTGTCAAACAGCTGTTGACCATGGATGATTCATCCAAAGTCCACGAATCTTTAAAGTGCAACATAGTTACAACAGCGGATGAATATCCGGAAAATTCTTCCTCACGTCAAGCGCAGCGCTGGAAATCTTTCCGCAAAAAGTGGATTAGATATCCGCCCCTGCGGGAAGCTCGCCAAGTTTGGATTAGCATTTCCAGCTAATTAAATAATTTCACGCTGTGCCCGCTGACGCGTCCTGACCAATTCGGGAGGGGGCATTATCATCACCGTCAGCCATCCTCATCATCGTCATCGCACGGGATCCGGAGAGTGTCGTTACCATGGAGAGCTGGAGAGCATCATCGAGAGCGCGTCTGTATAATTAAAACGCCATTTGCTTGTTATTAGCTCGCACACTCTGGTCTAGTTCCCGCGCGGAGTTTGTTCTTCACGAGAGGCCAAGAGTTTCGGAAGTCGGCACCACCAGCTGTGAAGTACACGCTAGCGTCCAAACACACACGGCGTGTGATGAAACGGGTGATCAACAGTTTTGCGGGGTTCGGAGCACAAAAGGAGAGGGAAGAGTTCGACGAAAATTACAGTAGTTTGTCCGGAGCAGAGCGCTGGATTAAAGGGCCGCTACCCGGAGGTAATTTGCTCCTACACCGGAACCGAAAACTTGCAGCACAGTATTTCTACCGCGGCCGCCTTTCGCAAGAACAAGTTGGAAATCAAATTAAAATATGAAATAATTTCATTTTGTCTTGCCCTCCTCCTTTTGTACGGCAGAGCAGTACGTGAGTCAAAGGGGGGGGGGGGGGAGGCACTTCGGGTGATGAGCGCCCTTCAACGGTGCAGACAGGCGACCAGTGTGAAAAGGTAGAAATAAAATGGTTGTAGTTTGAAACTAGAAGCGATTCCCGAACACGGACGTCAGAGTCGAGGCACCTGCTGGAGGCGACCAACAAAACCTGAACGGGTAAGTACATGTGGTGTGAGGTGATGAATATTTAAATTTAGTGAAGTGTTGTGTATAGTGATGCAAGTTCCGGAAGAAATTGTGTAAGTACATCTGTCAAGACTAACAACTCTGTCATGTCAACTGTCAAATAAAATAAACTATTAAACCTCGACTACAGCCCTGTTTTCCAAAGGGTACGGCCCGTGTTCTGTTACGGTGATCATTGCCCTCAGCGCAAAGGGCTGACGTGGCGCCGACAGCTACCGCTGCCGTAAATTGAATTTGGCCGATAATTTTGGTGGAGAACGTGCCGTCAACTGGTGAGCGAAATTTTCAACTTACCGCACTGCTTCCACTGCTGCTTCCGTTGCTGCTAATACTGCTGCCGAGGCCGCTGCTGCTACTGCTCGAGCTCGAGCTCGAGCTGGTGCCGGAGCTGAGCGCGCTCAGGCTACTGCTGCTGCTTCCGTTACTATTGCTGCTGCCGACGGCGACTAGCGCACTGGCGGCACTGCTACTGCCGCTTGCACCACCACTACCGACACTACTACCACTAATACTATTAACACTATTACTGATGATACTGCTACTACTGCCGCTGCTGCTTCCGTTTGCCGCCACGGCCACTGCAGCCGTCACTGTGGCCGGGCTGGGCGCACTGCTTCCACTTCCGTTGCTCGTCGCTGTCGCCGCCGCCGGTGTCGTTACCGTCGCGGTGGCAGCAGTGCTGCTGCCATTACTACTGCCGTTGGCAGTACCATTGTTGTTGTTGTTATTGTTTAGAGACCAGGCCGCAGCTTCGGCGGCGAGCCGTTCGCTGTTGGCCTTCTGCTGGTCCATCTTTTGCGCCGTCGTGTCGATGATCTTGGGCGGCTTGTCGTCCACCATGATCGACGTCAGCTCGACGATCGACGACAACCGCTTCTCGTTGCGCTTGTTGGCGAGCTTGATGGCATACTGGGGAGGAGAAGAAGAAAAAATATTAGAACCAAATTAAGAATTTGTCAAAAACTATATTTAGAATTTCTTTGAACAAGTCTCCATTAAATGTAGCTGATAAATATTAGTTTAACAAACTGCCTAACACCAAATGGCAGAAAAAGGATCGTCAGAATTCCAAAAGGAAGAGTACCAAAATGGCTGAAATCATCAATCAATCTAACAGAGAAATTAATAATGGAAACAAAATAGTAGGCAGAATGATCAAACGGCAGAAAACCTATAGGCAGTACAGTGCTTGACCATTTTAAACGTCAGAAAAGGTCAAACGATAAAAATGATCAACAGGCAGAGCGATTTTACAGTAAATCTAAAAGCAGTCATTTTTTCAATTTTCAAAAAGGCAGAAAAGTTCAACAACAAAGTCAAAAAGTCAGCAAAAAGGATTAATAAACGGTAGAAAAACAATGAATGGCAGTTCAGTTTTCGACAGTTTTCAAGAGAAGAGGTCACCCGACAGGAAGGATCAATCGATCTGGTCAATAGGCAGAATGATTAAATTTAACAAAAATCTAAAGGCAGTACAGTTTTCGACAGTTTACAAAAGACAGAAAAAGGTCAATCAATCAATTGGCAGAAAATCAAAAAGCAGAATGATTAACACCTAAACTCCCAAGCTCGAGAAAAAGAGGGAATTTATATAGAAACTATTTATATAGAAACTAAATTTTCATATTAAAGTCAAAGGCAGTACTATATTTGGAATTCTTTTGTAAAGACAGAAAAGCTCAATCGTCAGAAAGAATCTAAGGGAAAAAGATTTATTTGATTAAGGGCATATTTGGCAGTTTTCAAAAGGCAGAAAAGGTCAACCGACAGAACAGTTCAATCGCCAAAACTTATCAATAGGCAGAATGGTTAAACTTCAGAAAAAACAAAAGGCAGTACTATATTAGACAGTTTTCAAAAAAAGCAGAAAACCGTCAATCGATCAATAGGCAGCAATCTAAAAAGCAGAATGATTTAACAGCAGAAAAACTATAGGCCGAACTGTATTTGAAAAGACGGAAATGCCCAATCGACAGATAGGACATATTTGACTGCTTTTAAAAGGCAGAAAAGGTCAACCGAAAGAAAAGTCAATCTCCAAAATTTAACAATAGGCAGAGTGATAGAACTTCAGAAAAAGCCACCTAAAGCCAAAGGTCAAACGATTTATAGGCAGCAAATTAAAAGGCAGAAAAAAAAACTAAAAGCATAACAGTATTTGTCAGTTTTTGAAAATGTTTAAGGGTCAAACCACAGAAAGGAACAATAGGCAGAATGATTGAACTGTAAAAAAAACTATAGGCAGACCAGCACTTGACAGTTTTCAAAAGGCAAAAAAATCAATCGACAGAAAGCATCAATCGAAAATAAATAAAAGGCAGACAAAAAAATCAAAAGGCAGTACAGTATTTGTCAGTTTTCAAAAGGCAGAAAAGGTCTACCGAAAGGAGTCACTTGACAGAACTTATCAATAGGCAGTCTATTTGTTTTTAATTCAGAGGAAGATATTAACAGTTTTTGAAAAAGCAGAAAAGGTCAATCGATGAAGAATGCTAGAAAATTAAAGGCAGAATAATTAAACAGCAGTGAACAAAAAAACATGCAGCAAAACAGTATGTGATTGTTATTAGAAGGCAGAAAAGATCTACCGACAGCAAGGATCAATTGATTGTACGATACGGCAGAAAAATCTAAAGGCAGTATGGTATTTGGCAGCTTTTAAATGGGCAGAATAGTTTAGTTGAAGAAGAATTAAGGATCAATAGATTGATTTGACGGCAGAATGAGTTAAGATGCAGTTTTAAGAAGGCAGAATAGGTCAATTTCCAAAAAGCAAAATTAGGCAACAACTGGAAATGCAGAAAATTTTAAGAACAGACAAATCTGAAGGCAGTACATCTGTCTACAGTAATAACAATTTAAAACAAACAGAAACCTCTTAAATCTTCCACTTTTTCATCGTCAATTGCACCTTTAACTTCATAAATACCGCCACCCAAGCTACTCGAATAAAAACAAAACTTTCCACCAAACGGGGGAGGGAAGCCCCTCCGAAACAAAGCGGCCGAGAAAAAAGTGCCACTAAATGTCAAAAACATTTATCCTGCCGATTCCTTGTCTGACCTCTGGCCTTCCTGCGTCGCTTGACCACCGCCACCTCAACCCGAAACCCGATACTGGTTTCACTCGCTCGCTCTCTCTCTCTCTCTCTCCTCGAAAACCAAAGCGAACAAATTAATTTAATGCTTTTAAAATTGATTTTCCTCCAGCAGAGTGGAACACTGCCCGAATAGGGGATGTTGGCCAATTGTTGAACTGTCAGTTTAAATGTTTTATTTTTTTCGTTTTAGGGAGATTTTTTCAAAAATAAATAAAGATTAAACGAAAAATTTTGAACGTCAATCGCAAACCAACTTCTGGCAACACTTAGCCTTAACCGTAAAAAAACTGGCAGCCCTCCCCTCTCATCCTGAAGTGACTGAGTGAGCAGGGTTTTTTTTTGTATTCAGGGTTGATTCGCGTCCAACCCCGGGAGCCAAAACAGACTGTCCGAATCCGAAAGCGGGGGTTTTGATTCGATTTATTTATTGGCTACCGATATCAGATTGTTTTCCTCCCCGGAAATTTCCGCTCCCCCCTTCCTCCGATTTCGATCTGTCAGATCTGCTCCCCGCTGGAGGATAAAAATCGACTGAAGGATTTTCCTTTTTTCTCCCCCTTTTTTTGTTGACGCCAGTGGCAAATTTTTTGGACTATCCACCGAACCGTATGTTTTATTTTCCAATAAATTTCCGAGTGATACTCCAGGAGGAGGGTCATCTCTCGGTCGCGAGGGGGATGAATAATTTGCAGTCACGTCGGGCGGACACAAAATTGAAGGGGAGTTGTTGCTTTGTTTTTCTGTCAAAAAATACCGAGGGTCGCGCATCCAAATTGGTTGTGAAAAAGTTTGGGTCCGATTTTTTGTTGGACGCTCCCGGGGACATTTCGATGACGATTTTGGAGGGTGGTTTCATTTCAGTGTGTGCAACGACGACGACAACGACAGCGACAGTCGTGATTGATTTTATCGGCTCTCAGATCTCTGATCTGACGAGGGAGAGAGAAAAAAAAGTTTTTTTGCCGCTCTCTGGAGTGATTTAATTTTTATTGACAGTTTGTTAATTTGTGCGATAAATTTTACGCCTATTTGCGAGATTTTCTGGCGATGAAGGCGCGATTGCTCGCGAGTTGGGTCGGTTTAATCATCTAGAAAAAGGGCGATATTTGGGACGATTTTCGATTCTTTTATGATAATTGAATTTAAATTCAATCAAACAAATCAATACATTTAACGATACGAATTGTTTCAGTGCATCAAGCTTCTCGATCACGAACTTCAACAATAAGGTACCCTTGGTATGTCTTATACAAATTCGATAAGGTAAGTAATTAAAAGGAGACTTCTCAAACATGGACTTAAGTTTTATGGCAGAACGATAATACGGAGGAAAAGTCCTAGAGCAGTCGTGTTTGACAATTTTAAAAAGAGCAGAAAATTTCAATCAGTAATGATAAATAGGCATAGTGATAAAATGATAAGAAAAGGCTAAAGGCAGTTCAGTTTTTGACAGTTTTCAAAAGGCAGAAACGTTATTCAACAGGAATGATTACCCGACAGAACGTATCAAAAAGCAGAGTGTTTCATTTTCAGAAAAAAACAAAGGCGATACTATATTTGAAAGTTTAAAAAAGGCAGTTTTTTAAAAGACACGGAATTTGACAGAAAGGATCAATATACAGAACATAAAAAGGCAGAATGAAAATATGGTAGAACAATCTAAAGGCAGAAAAGGTCAACCGAATGAAAGATTAATAAGCCGAATGAAAAAAAGGCAGAAAAATCTAAAAGCAGAAATCGTCAATTGACAGAAAGGATTAATGGACAGAATGATTAAACGACAGGAGAAAACTAAAGGCAGTACAGTATTTGACAGTGTTTTAAAAGGCAGAAAAGGTTATTCAATAGGAATGATCAACCGACAAAACGTATCAAAAAGCAGAATGATTGATTTGGGACCATCCATAAACCACGTGGACACTTTAGGGGAGGGGGGGGGGTGTATGGCGATTGTCCAAGATCCATACAAAAATGTTTTTTTTTGTATGGACAATTGTCCACGAAGGGGGGGGGGGGGGTAACAGATTCCCAAAAAAGTGTCCACGTGGTTTATGGATGGTCCCTTTTCAGATAAAAAAGCTAGTTTTCAAAAAAGGCAGATTTTTTTTAAGTTTTTAAAATACACGAAAATTTAATCGCAACTACCCCAACATCCTCAGAAATTTGTTCTAAATCCACGGATGACGTATTTTTAAAAACGTCCATATTATTGCCACACCTTCCTCAAAGAGCTGGGCACGCTAGTGTGCAGAACATTAAAAGGCAGAATGAAAAAATGGTAGAAAAATCTAAAGGCAGAAAAGATCAACCGAGGGCAACATTAATAAGCAGAATGAAAAAAACGGCAGAAAAATCTAAAAGCAGTATTTGACAAACTTTGAAAAGCAGAAATTTTCAACTGACAGAAACGATTAATGGGCAGAATGATTAAACGACTGGAAAAAACTAATGGCAGTACAGTATTTGATAGTTTCCAAAAGGCAGTAAAAGGTAACCGATAGGAAGGATCAATCGACAAAACGTATCAATAAGCAGAATGATTTATGTTCAGAAAAAGCCATAGGCAGTCGTCAGTTTTCAAGAAGGCAGAAAAGGCAGTATGTAATTTTAAGGGAATTTCTCAAGCACGGAATTCAGTTTTGATGTACCCAACAAATATTTGTTTTGTGACAAGGTGATTGGATTCAAATCTGGTAAGTATTATGTAGCATAAGGTCTGTCAAACTAACACTGTCAGCTGTCCAACCTGTCAAATTTACACTAACAGTAATTTTTAAGGTTAGTTTCATCACCTTGAAGTGGTGTCGCTAGACCATATTTCCACCAGCTCAACGACGGAGAAGGCAAATTTTAATCAGAGCAGCGAGATAAAGTTTCCAATAAATTAAGCGATTTTCCCGTACTTCGTACCATCGCCACCGTCGGTACAGTTCTTCGCAGAAAGCGGGTGCACACACTCACTAGAAAATGAGTAAAGTTCACCCTTCGGAACGGACCTCTTAAGCGTCCCCGATTTTGACTAATGGCAGTTTAATCTGTTTTCGCCTGGACTCAAACTTTCGCTGTGATGAATTTCCCCCGGATCGCGCAAGGCCTTCGGCCTTCGGCAAAAGTTTATTACATTATCACATCTTTTGCCACCGTTGCTCACACATACCGGGGTTCCTGTGCATGTGCACCACTCTAATTTAGAGTGTGTTCGTCGTACAGAAGGATCCTTTCAATTTCTGCACGGTTGGTCCGAGTGCAATATTGGCCAAGTGGAGAGGAACGATATCCGATATCGGAAAATGGGAAATACGGCAAACTTTTAATTGACTGATAAGTTTATCTTTGGACCCGGGGTTTTCCCTTTTGCCGAGAACGAGACCAGGTAGACCAAGGATGGTTTACGAAAGTCCGAAGCAGAAGGTCGTCGCCGTTGATTAACAATTAGATTTAAAAGTGAGCTTCCCTCGTCTCGGACTTTCTGATTGGCTTCGGAATCCTGGGTTGGAAATTTACTCATTTTCCGATTGAGCAAAGTTGGTGTTTTCATTGCGATTTGTGGAAGTTTTTCAAGTGCAGCTTAATAGTTTGTATTGCAGCTTCTCTATTACGGACTTCAATGTTGATATACCCTCCAGAGAATATCGCAAAACTGAAGTTGAAGTGATCCAAGTGTTTTTGTGAAAACAGGTAATTGAGTGATTCATTGCAGCATCTCTATTACGGACTTCAGTATTGAAGTACCCTCCAGAAAATATCATCAAATCGAAGTTTAAGTGGTTCAAGTGTTTATGTGAAAACAGGTAAGTGAGTGATTTGTGAATCGTTAAAAATATTGAATGGGTAAGTACCAAGTAGCATAAGCCCTGTCAAACAACTAACACTGTCAATTGTCAATTCTGTCAACAAATTACTAACCACAAACTTGAGTCGCAATTTGCGAAGATTTTTTTTTCAATATTCAACAAATCGTTCGTCGACCACACATCTTCTACATGCACAACGTTTTGTCGTTTGCTGGGAGGTAAATCGGCTCGTTTGAATTAGTAATTGAGCAATTTTGCGCTGTGTCGTGTGCCATCGTCGGAGCCCCTGTTGAAGTATGCATGTAAACACTCAATTAAATCACGAATCGATGCAGAGAAACTACACGATTTAAGTGGATAAAAAAACATGCACTCTAAATTGAAATCACAATCCTATTCTGAGTGTATTTCGACCCAGTATTATTTTTGAGACGACAAACCGTATCGAAGTGTTCCCAAAAGCCTCGTCGTCTTCGCCTCGACCTCAAAGCTTGCCATTATTATTTCTCTGCATCGCGAATTCACTTCTCTCTCTTTATCGATGTCAATCACATTTATGAAAAGATTGCCGTTTTATTGGCCCCTCGCCGATGTTGGTCGACTTGTCGTCGTACCTCCACTCCTTTTTTTCTCGGTGGCTCCAGCGAGGACCTGCCGCGGTCGACGAGACCATTTCTCAAGGGGGTTCGACACACAAAAACGGTATCCTTATCTGTCAATCGCCTCGGTTTTTTTTTGTTATGTGCCGATATGTTTTCCTCCGTTCGTCGTCGCAAAAGTCGACGGTACACAAAAAACACCTTATTTCTCGGAAGTTTGGCACGAAATAGCGATGGTCGCAGCTGTCTCTTTTCCTCTTCCGAAGGAAGCGAGACAGAGTGGAAGCCAAGATTTTAGGGCAGAGCAAATTCAATAATCGAAACTTTGAGCGCGCGACAGGAGCAGGAAAAAATAATCGATTTCCTTTTCTTTGGCCTCGGGAAAGTTTAGGGGAACGTGACGACGACGACGTCATCGTCGACGACTTGGTGTACAATCTGATAAACATGTCAAACATATTTGCTTTCTGATTGGATTTAAATCACTGTTTTATGAAGCTGTCCCCCGAGCGCCTGTGTTGACGCGTCGTTTTTGCTCGAGGTACTTGAGGAACTTTGTTGACAAGTTTGAGGAAATGTTTGTCGCGCGGTTGGTTAGCATCCAGTTATGGAAGGGAAATAAGCCGTTTAGGGCGGTTTCCCTAACACGGACGTCAGAATGGCGGTACCCTTGAGATGTTTTGTGCAAATTTTGAGTAAGCTTTTCGATTACAGACTTCAACATTGAGGTACCACAGGACATGTTACAGTAAAATTGAAGTAAAGGTAAGTGTGATTGTAGCTGTTTAGACCTCGGTTGGGTAAGTATTACTTAGTATAAGTTCTGTCAAACTAACACTGTCACCTGTCAGTTCTGTCAAACTTTACTAAAAAGAGTTAGGAAACCAGGTTTCGTTAGGGCCAGTTGTACTTCCATGTTCAATTATCTAGAGTCGAGCTATTTCCCTAACACGGATGTCAGCATAGAGATACCCTTGAGTTGTCTTTAACAAAAAGTTTCTCAATTACGGACATCAGCATGGAGGTACCCTTGAGTAGTTTTTTTTGCACATTTTGAGTGAGCTTCTCGATTACGGACTTCAACGTTAAGGTACCACCGGGCATGTTACATAAAAAAATGAAGTGCAGGTAAGTGTGACGTAGCTGTTTTGGACTCCACTTGGGTAAGTATTACGTAGAACAGGTTCTGTCAAACTAACACTGTCAACTGTCAATTTTGTCAAACTTCACTAATAATAGTCCTGTAAGTTATTACCGTTAGCACCCACCACACTGGTTCAATTACTTCCGGAGCATTTTGTGAACAAGTTCAGTGAATCGCGCAAAAAAAAACCCCGCCATAAAAACTTCCTATTTGCATAATTAAACATGCCTTTACACGAGACTGCAACAAAAAGCGCGTTTAGGCTATTAGACGGCGGGAAAAATTTGCATAATAATAGCCCTTCGGTTCACGACAAAAGTTCTACCTACTGCTGCTACTTGTCTCGTCGACGACGAGAGTGCTGTAATTATAATCGACTGCACTATCTTTTTGCTTGTCGAACAAATGAGCCATTAGCGGTAGTAATTAGTCAGTATTTTTTTTTCAGCGCGCGCGATTCCGAGAGGTGTGGAAGTTTTTCTCCCCATCTCCAACGAAGCAGATGAACTCAGTCAAAGAAAGATTCAGTGGCAAATCGTACGGGAGACAGCAGACGACATAAACTAGCGATATTAAAAGGCCATTCCCCGATTGCCTTTCAATTGAGTATTTAGATAGTTTAATAAAGCAAACATATTTCCACCCACTCGTTCAGGCTCACACACACACACGGGAGTTTACTTTATTAGGATTGGCAAGCCGGTTCCCGGAGCAGAACCGGGGTAAGCAAGACGTTAGAGATAGACCGTATTGCAGTGGAGCTCTCTGGTCGACTACCGTCTTCCGACGACGAAGTCGACGAAGGCTTCAGCACTGCTGTGTTCACGATACGGTTGGTTATATCATAATTTATTATTACATGGTTCGGTGCCGTGAAGCAGTCCTCTGCTGTGTAACGTTAAGGGGTGAGATTGTGTGTGGAAGGCACCCACATGCGATCTAACATATCTGAGTCTAACTATATCGCCATTAGAAGATATGGATTTCTGAAGGGTAGTTTGACAATTGCTGGAATTATTTTTTGAGGAAAGCATCACTAATACGGACATCAATTTTGATATTGTCAGAAATGTCAAAATAGTCAGAAATGTCAAAATTGTCACAATTGTCAAAATTGTCAAAATTGTCAAATTGTCAAAATTGTCAAAACTGTCAAAATTGTCAAAACTGTCAAAATTGTCAAAACTGTCAAAATTGACAAAATTGTCAAAATTGTCAAAATTGTCAAAATTGACAAAATTGTCAAAATTGTCAAAATTGTCAAAATTGTCAAAATTGTCAAAATTGTCAAAATTGTCAAATTTGTCAAAATGGTCAAAATTGTCAGAATTATCAAAATTGCCGAATTGTAAAAATTATCAAAATTGCCAAATTGTCAAATTTGTCAAAATGGTCAAAATTGTCAGAATTATCAAAATTGCCGAATTGTAAAAATTATCAAAATTGCCAAATTGTCAAAATTGTAAAAAATGTAAAAATTAACAAAATTGTCAAAATTGTCAAAATTGTCAAAATTGTCAAAATTGTCAAAATTGTCAAAATTGTCAAAATTGTCAAAATTGTAAAAATTGTAAAAATTGTAAAAATTGTAAAAATTTAAAAATTGTAAAAATTGACAAAATTGTCCAAATTTTCAAAATTGTCCAAATTGTCAAAATTGTCAAGATTGTCAAAATTGTAAAAATTGTAAAAATTGTAAAAATTGTAAAAATTGTAAAAATTGTAAAAATTGTAAAAATTGTAAAAGTTGTAAAAATTGGAATGTAAAAATTGTAAAAATTAAAAAAATTGTAAAAATTATATAATTGTCAAAATTGACAATTAAAATGTTCATTTTGGTCCATTAGGTTATTTTGGTCATTTTGGTCAGTTTGGTCATTTCGGTCATTTCGGTGATTTTGGTAATTTTGGTCACTTAGGTCATTTTGATAATTTTGGCTATTTAAGTTATTTGGGTCATTTTGGATATTTTGGTTATTTTGGTCATTTTGGTTCTTTAGTTATTTTGGTTATTTTAGTCATTTTGGTCATTTCGGGCATTTTGGTCAATTCGGTCATTTCGGTAATTTTGGTTATTTTGGTCTTTGGTTATTTTGGTAATTTCAGTAATTTCATTTTGATCATTTTGGTTATTTTAGTCATTTAGGTCATTTTGGTCATTTTGGTCATTTCGGTCATTTTGGTCATTTTGGCCATTTTGGTCATTTTGGTTACTTTAGTCATTTTGATAATTATGGTTATTTTGGTCATTTTGACAATTTCGGACATTTTGGTCATTTTGGTTATTTTAGTTATTTTGGTTATTTGGTTATTTTGGTCATTTTGGTCATTTCGGCAATTGGGATCATTTAGGTCATATTGGTCATTTTGGTTATTTTAGTCATTTATGTCATTTAGGTCAAAAAATCAAACCATCCACATTAACGACCCCCGGGTCTTTTGTGGTCTCTATTGCAAGTTTCTGCTCGAACCTAGGAGTCCGAAGGCTTGAATGGGGAGGGCACCCAAACCTCTTTTTACTCCAAGGAACCTTCCACCCCAGTGTTTGAACTGACGACCTTCGGATTGTGAGTCCAACCGCCGCCAGCGATTCCACCGGAGTAGGCTTGGTTTGGTGTGTTGTTTGTACTTATGGCATGGAGACGACTCCTGCACCTGGAATGACTTAACGGCCTAACAACCAAGGCCGGGACCGACATTTTACTTCCTCATCCGATGGAAGGTTGCAGCAGATGGGAATCGAACCCAGAATCATCCGCTTACAAAGCGGACAGCGTAACCATTCGGCCACGCACTGCCATTTTGGTCTTTTTGATCATTTTGGTAATTTTAGTAATTTTGGTAATTTTGGTAATTTTGGTAATTTTGGTAATTTTGGTCTTTTTGGTTATTTTAGTCATTTTAGTTATTTTGGTAATTTTGATTATTTTAGTTATTTTGGTAATATTGGTATTTTTGGTAATTTTGGTCATTTTAGTCATTTTGGTTATTTTGGTCATTTAGGTCATTTTGGTCATTTTAGTCATTTTGGCCATTTCGGTTATTTTGGTCATTTGGACTATTTTAGTTATTTTGGTTATTTTGGTCATTTCGGTTATTTTAGTCATTTCGGTCATTTTGGTTATTTTGGTCATTTGGATTATTTTAGTTATTTTGGTTATTTTGGTCATTTTGGTCTTTTGGTCATTTTAGTCATTTTGGCCATTTCGGTCATTTTGGTCATTTTGGTCATTTCGGTAATTTTGGTCATTTAGGTCATTTAGGTAATTTTGGTAATTTTGGTCGTTTTGGTCATTTAGATCATTATGATCATTATGATCATTTAGGCCATTTTGGCCATTTCGGTCATTTTGATTATTTAAGTCATTTAGGCCATTTTGCTTATTTTGGTCATTTCGGTCATTTAGGTCCTTTTGGTCGTCTTGGATGGACATTTTGGTTATTTCCTTTTTTTTCATTTTTGTTAAAGCTACACTAATACGGACTTCAACCTTGATGTACCATCAGAATCGATGTCAAAAATTGAAGTGCAGTGAAGACAATAAACAGTTCAAAAAGGTAGGTTCTCAATTACGGACTTCAACATCAATATACTCCCAGAAGTTGAAGTTGAAGTGTAGTGGTTCGTGTTTAAGGTGTTTAAAATGCGGCTTGGTAAGTATCACTTAGATGAAGTCCTGTCAAACTACTAACACTGTCAACTCGTCGCCATCGTGCTAACTTGTCGTACGTGCATTTTGGGCCAAATTGAGTTAAGAACACCATTTTGTGCAGCTCACAATGCCTCACCTTTTGACCTTCACAGATCCCCAAAATTCGATTTCAATCCTGAGATATTCAACAAAAACCGAAAAAACTCCGTGCATTTTTGTCACTTCACATATGAAAGTAGTTTCAATCTTGTCGTGCTATCTTGTCACTCCATGAAAATTGATGTAAGTGCGACAAAAGGCCAAAGGGATTTCAGGCCAGGAAAGTCAGGATGCGTTTGTCGCACGTACAAGCTAGACTACCGTAAACATTTGTAATTATAACTCGGGACTCCAGCAACCAACTTCAACCAAACTTTGGGACAATGCACAGAATGGTGAGCCAAACAAAACGTGTTTGTTATTGTTTACATTGCGTGCTCTCGTTTTTGAATATTCAAGGTCAAACATTAAAACGCGTTTTTCTCGGAACGTCAAAATGGCGGGTGCGACAAGATAGCACGACGACGTCGAACTGTCAATTCAGTCAATATCTATCTAACAATAGCTGAAACAAATTTCCTTTTTAGTTCAGTGTAATTTTTGTTTAGTAAAATTTCTTGATAGTTAGTCCAGTTTCAAGTACATCAATTGCCTTTCTACCCGTTGTCCCTTTTTGTGGCAACTCAACCTTCCAAGTACCCTACAAAACGCAGTGAAGTACACACATTGCGGCTTTCTGCCTCAACGATCCTGCACTCTCTGGATCCCTTCTTGCAACAAGAAGTAAAGGGGGGGTGTTGTGCTGTTTACACAACATCATGTAATATCCGATCTACATTAAAGATTATTGAAATTTTACTTTTCCGACACAAACACTGCCAGTTTCCCCAACCCTCCCAACTTTTCCCCTTCGGGAAAGTCCTCATAAAACTATTATTATATTGGCCAGAGGAAACTATCATGCCAAGCCAAACCACTCCAGCTTGCTGACCACTTTTGATCTTGCTTTGCTTTACCCCCATTTGCTCAGTTGGTTGTGCATGTTGTACACGGTCAAGTCAAGTCCCACCAACCCACAACACAACAACCCAGAGCCAGTAGTCTTCCAAGCATAACTCATACTTTATTATTGCCACCATCATCGTTGACCATGCTCTAGCTCGACTCTCTTCCTGGTCTCATTTAGTGCAAGCTTAGGTTTGGAGCAGCTCCCCAAGTGCGCTTCAAGCGTAACTTGAAGACAGCGATAAAACCGGCTAGCTGTCTTGTGTCTCTCGGTCAAGCTCGTAGAACATACTTGCATTACACAAATATGCAGTGTGCAAGTAATTTAATGGTTTGCATGTTTGCATTTCAGCGAGAGGGGGTTGAGGACGGGGCGGTTTAATCGCTGTGAAATATTCAGCTCGGACAGCATATTCTGCCGTGACGGCCAGTTTAGAAACTTAATCGTGTTTGGATGCAATGCTTGCAGAGATTGAGCGTGTAATAAGGGAGGGAGGGAGATCGATTGAGGGCGGTGAGGACTGCACTGAGATTGTTGGGATAGAGTAATTGATTAACTTATCAGTCGATAGAGTGAGTGTCCGGATGACTTGAGTATGTTGGAATCCGGAAGAGAATCCTCGGGAAGACTGCTAATGGATTACGTCGAGAGCCTGAGTATGATGAAGTGGAAAAGCTGGATTGGCAGTAACATGTTAAACTATTTGGAATTGACTACTGAGCAACATTTTTATACAGATTCTGAATTTCGAAACAGGAGTCATATTTACAGATAGGAACAACATGTATAACCTCTTTCGAAAAATTACAGCGGGCTTGGCAGTAAAAAGTTTAGCTTTCAAAAATTGATTTTAAAACCATTTTCATTTTTTAAAAATCTAAATTTTTAAAAAAGATCTAATTAGTCAAATCTGAAGTAAGGTACAACATGTATTAACTCTTCTTATTTTTACCAAAATTCTCGTTTTAACAACATTCGGGATTTGATAATTCTTGATTAAATTAATAAATTGGAAAAGTGGTGCAATCAGTGACATCTTTTAATAGGGACAACATGTATTACCTCTTTCACATTATAATTAAGTGGTGAGAATGGCTTGGAAGTAAAAGGATTAGCTTTCGGATATAGATTTTAAAGTCATTATCAATTTAAACAAAATTGTAAAATTTAAAAATGATCCAAATAGCTATAATTGAAGTAAGGCACAACATATATTACCTCTTCATATTTTTACCAAATTTTCGTTTGAAACAAATTCTGAATTTGGTAAATCTTGAATAAATTAGTAAATCAAAAAAAATGGCACAACATGTATCCTTATTTTTGCCAAATTTAAAACTCGAGCACAACATGTATTACCTCTCCATATTTTTACCAAATTTTTGTTAGAAAAAATGTCTGGATTTGGTATATCTTGAACAATTAACAAAAATTATAAAAAAAGGCACAACATGTATTCTCATTTTTACCAAATTTAAAACTCGAGCACAACATGTATTACCCCTACACAAATTTCTCCACATTTCCCGTCCAACTTGACATCCTATGAAACGACCACTTTCTCAGCCGTCGCGCGATATAAACGCGTGCCAACGCACAATAAACAAGACCTGGTGATCGCGCACACACTCCTCACAGTATCACAACCCATGTAGGATCGTAAAATCTTAATTTAGTGCCCGGTAGCAGTTTTGCTAGTTAGCGCTAGTTCGTTAGAGGAGGGCGTTGCAAACGAAGGGGAATGTGGCGCGAAATTGATCTCTTTAAAGCAGGTTGTAACTGTTGTTCAAAACTACGACCCTCTACCCTAGTAACGTTATCATTTGCAAGTGCCCGCCAAAAGATGGCGCTAGGGCCTTTTTGCAGCATTTTCTTTGTACCTTTTTCCTAGGAATACCAAGCGCGCATGATGGCGTGGAGGCACGCATCTTGCAGCTCTTACGAGCTGCTTCAAATGCGGACTTCACACACACGAGCTGGAGAGAGGCAGCAAAAAAAAAATAATAACGATTATTATTATGTTGTCGTCGTCGGAGCAATATTTATCACGAAGAGTCAGTCGATGAGGCTGTCTCGAGGCAACGCGAGTGTTGCGTGGCAATTAAAACATGTTATTAGGTCGTTTAGGCGATTCTAATTGAAGCTATCGGGCATAACTTAGCGCGCGCGCGCTCTTATCACGGGATGTAATGAGAGGTGATTAATGGTGGAAAAAATAGAACGGAAAAAAACTCAACAAATTAGGATTAAAACGGGTCAAAAAACGAAAACATGACAAAACATAAAAATTCGATTAATATTTATATTATTATTTTTAATTATAATATTAAAGCAACGGAAAACTAAAAAAGTAAAGATTGAAAAATTACAAGTTAAAACGAAACAATGAAAATCTCGTAATCGTGTGATTATGATTTTGGTATTTTTCGTCATTTTGGTCACTTAGGTCATATAGATCATTATGGTAATTTTGGTCATTTTGGTCATTTAGGTCATTTAGTTCATTTGGGTAATTTAGGTCATTTAGGTCTTTTATGTCATGTTGGTGATTTTGGTCATTTAGGTCATTTAGGTCAATTAAGTCATTTAGGTCATTTATGTCATTTAGGTCATTTAGGTCATTAAGGTCATTTTGATCATTTTGGTCATTTTCGCCGATTTGGTAATTTTAGTCATTTTGGACATTTTAGTCAGTTTGGTCACTTTGGTCATTACGGTTATTTTGGTTATATTGGTCATTTTGGTCATTTTGGTCATTTAGGTCATTTAGTTCATTTTGATAATTTAGGTCATTTATGTCATTTAGGTCATTTAGGTCATTTTGGTAATCTTGGTGATTTTGGTCATTTTTGCCAATTTGGTTATTTTGGACATTTTATTCATTATGGCCATTTAGGTCATTCCGGTCATTTTGGTCATTTTGATAATTTTTGTAATTTTGGTAATTTTGGTATTTTTTGTCAATTTGGTAATTTTGGTAATATAGGTAATTTCGGTCATTTTGGTGATTTTGGATATTTTGGTCATTTTCGACAATTTGATCATTTTGGTTTTTATGGTAAATTTGGTAATGTTGGAAATTTTGGTAATTTTGGTAATTTTGGTAATTTTAGTAATTTTGGTAATTTTGGTAATTTTGGTAAAATGGGGAAATTTGGTAAATTTGGTCATGTTGGTCATTCTGGTCATTTTTGTCATTTTGGTCATTTCGGTCATTTAGGTCATTTTGGTGATTTTGGTCATTTCAGTCATTTAGGTAATTTTGGTCATTTTGGCCATTTGGTAATCCTGGCATTTTTTGAAATTTTGGTCTTTTTTACAATTTTGATAATTTTGGTCATTTAGGTAATTTTGATCATTTTGATATTTTTTTGTTATTTTGGCAATTTTGATAAGTTTGGTTATTTAGGTTGTTATGATATTTTTTAAAAATTTGTTCTTTTTAGTTGTTTTGGTAATTTCGGTAATTTTAGTAATGTTGGTAATTTTAGTAATTTTGGACATTTTGGTAATTTTGATAATGTTTATAATTTTGATAATGTTGAAAATTTTGAAAATTTTGATAATTTTGATAATTTTGATAATTTTGATAATTTTGATAATTTTGATAATTTTGATAATTTTGATAATTTTGATAATTTTGATAATTTTGATAATTTTGATAATTTTGATAATTTTGATAATTTTGATAATTTTGATAATTTTGATAATTTTGATAATTTTGATAATTTTGATAATTTTGACAATTTTGATAATTTTGATAATTTTGATAATTTTGACAATTTTGACAATTTTGATAATACTGATAATTTGGATAATATTGAAAATGTTGAAAGTTTTGATAGTTTTTATATATTTGATAATTTTTGAAACATTGGTCATTTTTATTTTTGTTATTTCCTTTTTATAAGTTGAGATTCTCAATTTCGCAAATATTTTTTCCCTCTAATCTTTACCCACCTGAAAACTGTTCCCACACACCGTTATTTCCTTTCACGATTTTCTTCCCAAGTCGTCTAATTCCTTCCCTTTCAAAGGTCTAATCGCCCTCTGCCGTTTGACTCCATCAGACCAATTTTAGCATCCTAATCAAACGCGATTGATAGGGAGGGGTACACGGAGGTCAATCAAGTTAATTTCGGGTTTCCAGTCTTCTCTCTCTCTCTCTCTCTCTGTACCACACAACAGCTGACTAAACACTATAATTCGAGGTACGAGGTAATTGATAGCTTACGGGGTCTCACTCTCCTAACGGCAAGGGGCAGAAATTTGTTAGAAGCTGCGCGCCATCTCGTGGTCATCTTCTTCGGTGAATTCCAGATTAGCCGCCGCCGCCGCCGTCAGCTCGGGGCCATTCATGAGGTCATAGAATGATGAATGCCTTTTTTTTTTGCTTTCTTGGTGTTTCTCTCCTTCAGATATTCAGACTCTTTTAAGCTGATTGTTTTCGCTGGGATTTCTTGCCGTTTTTTCTTCCAGCAACTCCCAGCCAGCTTCATACACTTCGGGGCCCTCTCGGTATCTTCATCATCCGCGGGGGCCCTTCCAGAATGACCAAGCATAGTGGAGAGTCTCGAGCGCGGTCAGAACCTGTTTATTTTATCGATTTCTTTCCGTCGACGGTGCTGGTTTTATTGCAATTCCTTCTTCCTCTGAAAACAGCTCGTGCTTTTTTTGCTGCTGGTTGTTGGACACTGGATGGTATAGGGTCAGGGGGTCAATTGTGGCCACTGCTGGCCAAAGGCCAGCCGCAAACATGCGGAGCTCAACTATTGGTGGCACTACCCTACCCCGTTGTTGCAAGATGGACTCTGCGCAGGGAAGGAGGAAGGTGGTGCGAGGTCGAGTCCGGAAATTTATCGACGTTTATAACTGATGATGACAGGATTTTGAGAGATTTGGAAATTTATCGGTTTGTTATTCGGTGGTGGTTTTCGGGGGGAAAGGGGTAGGGTATGAGGAATGAAGAGTTTATCTGGTGCACGAGAAGGTTGCTTGCAAAGATTGGGAGGAAAAAAAGTTTGTTCGAGATTTTTTTTGCTTCTTTCTGTGTCTTTATATAATTTGTAGTTCAGGTTCACGCAACGAAAATGTGGCAAAAAACAAATTTAAGAAATAATATAATAAAATTTAGACAAAAAACTTGTACTAATTCAGCACAACTATATAAAAACTTGTTTTAATCTCAATATAAAAATTTAAAGTTTAAAGCCCAGAACCAGAACAAGAATTCAAAGAACAAAAAAAATCTCAAATAATTGAAACAAATAAATAATATATTGTTCAAAATTTGGAACTAATAAAAATATCAATAATAATAATTATTAATTTAAAACAAAATCGGGTGGAATTTTTTTTTTCAAAAAACTTCAAAACGTTTATGACAATATAAGTCTTAGGCTGGTACAAATATTTTTAAAAGTTTTTGTCACCCCCCCCCCCCTTCAAAATTGGCCCGGGTGCAAAAAAAATATTTTTACAATAAATTAAAAAATTTCAATGAAAATTCAAGTGCAACCAGCTGAGATCAAATTAAAATACATTCTTCTGCGTTTAAAATCATTTTTAGCATGTTTGGGTTTATTAAAAAATCTTAATTTTTTTTGAAAATTTTCGATGTAAAATCTTTTTTTACGATACAATTTTTATTTTTGTCAGATCCTAGATTTTTTGAAAACTAGAGATTGCAAAACAATTGACCTAGTGTAAAATGCATTTTAAAACACTTTTTTCATTCAAATGTGAAGACTATGGCTTGTTATTTAAATTTTTATATTTTTTTTATTTTTTTGCCCCCCCCCCCCCAGGGCCGAGGGACAAAAACTTTTTTAAATATTTGCATCGGCCTTATCAACTTAAAACAAAACAGTAAAAAATATGGTAATATTACATCTGGGGATGTACCTTATGTCAGAAAATGTTTAATTTTACCACTGAAAATTTGTAATTTTACCACTTTTCTAGGGTAATGTCACATTTTCAGTCTGAATGTTATTTTTATTATTTGTTTTTATTTTCCGATTTTTTTGGATTTCATTGATTTTTTTTAATTTTATTGGATTTTTTTAATAATTTTGATAATTAGGATGATTTTAATTATTTTGAAACTTTAAAAAAAAAATCAATTTTGTCAATTTTGATTGGCAATTTTACCAATTTTGCCAATCATGTCAATTTTGCCAATTTTGACATTTTTGTCAATTTTTCCAATTTGCCAATTTAGCCAATTTTGCCAATTTTGAAATTTTTGACAATTTTGACATTTTTGACAACTTTGACAATTTTGACTTTTTTGAAAATTTTGTCTATTTTGAAAATTTTGTCAATTTTGTCAATGTCGACAATTTTGACAATTTTGTCAATTTTGTAAATTTTGTAAATTTTGTAAATTTTGTAAATTTTGTAAATTTTGTAAATTTTGTCAATTGTGTCAATTTTGTCAATTTTGTCAATTTTGTCAATTTTGTCAATTTTGTCAATTTTGTCAATTTTGTCAATTTTGTCAATTTTGTCAATTTTGTAAATTTTGTCAATTCTGTAAATTTTGTCAATTTTGTAAATTTTGTAAATTTTGTAAATTTTGTAAATTTTGTAAATTTTGTAAATTTTGTAAATTTTGTAAATTTTGTAAATTTTGTAAATTTTGTAAATTTTGTAAATTTTGTAAATTTTGTAAATTTTGTAAATTTTGTAAATTTTGTAAATTTTGTAAATTTTGTAAATTTTGTAAATTTTGTAAATTTTGTAAATTTTGTAAATTTTGTAAATTTTGTAAATTTTGTAAATTTTGTAAATTTTGTAAATTTTGTAAATTTTGTAAATTTTGTAAATTTTGCCAATTTTGACAATTTGGACAATTTGGACAATTTGGACAATTTGGACAATTTTGACAATTTTGTCAATTTTGACAATTTTGACAATTTTGACAATTTTGACAATTTTGACAATTTTGACAATTTTGACAATTTTGACAATTTTGACAATTTTGACAATTTTGACAATTTTGACAATTTTGACAATTTTGACAATTTTGACAATTTTGACAATTTTGACAATTTTGACAATTTTGACAATTTTGACAATTTTGACAATTTTGACAATTTTGACAATTTTGACAATTTTGACAATTTTGACAATTTTGACAATTTTGACAATTTTGACAATTTTGACAATTTTGATCAGCTTGTTTTTTAAAAATTGTTTTCGTTATTTTGGTAATTTTTGTCATCTTTGGTCAAATAATATTCGAAAAATCTTTTTTTACAATGTTTTTTTGTCCGATCGATTATCTTTCCGATCTGGTATTTTTTAAATTCAATATTCAGTTTGACTTTTTGTATCTAAAATTGAATCCTCAAAATATTGTTAAAGGGCATAAACATTTATGTTGGATATTTCAAAACATTCAAGTTTAACTCTAGTGTAGTCCATCCAAACCATTACTTTTCGTAAAAAAAAACTAAATTCCACAAAGCAGGGGAACAATCGCATGTCAAGATTCAATTTGTTACAACCACACAACAAAGGTGGGGGGCAAGTCGTGCGGGGGGAGGTGGAACGTTTCCCAGTAGTTGCTCCATTGCGGCACTTTTGGCGTGTGCGGGGCGCGATTCCCCCCTTGTCGGACGACGACGACGTTATTATTAGGCTAATAGAGCACCATTCATTAGACGAAGCAACTAGCCCAAGTCGGAGGAGGAGGCAGGCAAGAACAACTATTAAAGCAAGTCACTCTCTCTCTCTGAACTCTTGAAGATGAGGAAAGAAAACTTGCCGGGAGTACGAGAATGTTGATTGACGTTCAATTACTGAGTAAATTCCGTATCAGTCGAGAGTCACACTAATCGCTTAATCCCCACCCATTTCACCCTCTTGCAAACTTAAGGGGAGCTTATCACTTCACCACCATTGAGTCGGCAATCGAGAGTTGAAATGAATTTGAAAACTGGAAGGGGGTTGAGGGGAAGCACTCTCTATTATCATCACCAATTACATCAACATGCCACGGGTGATTAAATCCCGGGGATCCGGATTGAGAACGTCAATCAACGATGCCGGGTGACGCCCCTTTTAAGCACCCCCGTTTTTGCTGATACGATAGAGTTACACACCACACAAACATAGCGCGTGTGTGTAATCATATCACTTCAAAAGCAAACGAAAATAAAACACACACACCGACACTCACACTGGGTAAACTCTATGATTATCGGGAATCGGATCTAGTCAATAATGACCGACACCAGTGATTTGTTGACTCATCCTCACCTGTTGGGGGCTTCCCCTACCGTTTTACAGCGCAATAAAAAAAGGTTTAAAACGAGAAAAAAAATTCTTCCAACGGGATTCCGGCCGCGACCCCCAGCTTACCACGCGCGCACCCTACCCCTATGCCGTCACCACGCCAAACCAAAAAAAGAGCCATCGATTAACGACATCCGATTACATCGAATTAACCCCACCTTCCCCTAACAAAAATCCACATGGGAACCCTTTTCGCATTAAATGTGCAAATATTAGCCCCTCGGCTGGAAGGGGACGGGGGACCCCAAGTCCCAAAGTGGTTGTTTTTGGCGCGAAGGACTCCGCCCCCCACCTCTTACGATCCCATGTATAATAAATTAATTCGTTCGGACTACCTCCTTTTTGTGTCTCGTTTGCTTGTTGTGCTCAACGGGGTCGGTTCGCTCTAATCCCTTGGTTCCCGTTTGGGTTGGTGCTTCTGAATGACCGTCGTCGTCTAGCCCCCGAGACCTGGACTGGACGTTAAGTATATGCAACGACGACGACGTGACTAGTTTGAGCGAGCTTGTTTTTTGTTTGGCACACCGTAAAAAAATGTGTTAATTTTAAAGGTGTAATTTTGGAAGGTTGAATATTACCTCTATAAAGATTTAATTTTACCTCAATTTAAACTTAAAAAGTAACATTACACCAGAAAAGTGGTAAAATTACACGGTTTCAGACGTAAATTTACACATTTTTTTCTTTTGAATTCCAAGAAGTTGATTTTTTTTATCGTTTCTAACGTGAATACGAATACGATGATATTGGATTGTTCCGGTAAACCTGAAAACGGTTCCCGGATATCCGAAGAACGGTCATCTTGATTATTTTGCTGAAACCCTCGTTGAAACCCAACATGTTACTTGTCAGGGTGGCCACTCAAATCCCATTTTCGAATCCGTGACTTTTTCCAGACTTTTCCAAAACGTCAATTATAATAGGCATTTTTTATCCAAGTAAAAAATATATAAAAAGTTAATGTCAACCATCGAACAAAATTTCTAAACAAATAACAAAAAAACTTTGACAGTTTAAGAAAAGGGGTGTCCACTCAAATCTCATTTTCGACTTTTCCAAAATTTTACAGAATTTCAAACAAAAGGCATTTCTTACCCAAATAAAAAAACTATAAAAAGTTAATGTTAACCATCGAACAAAATTTCTGAACATATTTAAAATAAAAAAAAAACAGACAGTTTTGAAGAAAAAAAAATTAAAAAAGTAAAAAGGAAATTGAATTTATAGAAAAAATGTTAAAAATTACCACAAAAACGATTTCTTCCAACAATAATAAAAATAAATTTGAAGGCACATTTTAAAATTGGCAAACAAAAAGTTTTTGTTCCTTGATTTTAACTGGGAAATAAGGAGAGAGTGCTTCAAAATAAAAAGAAACTAAACGCAATAAAGAAGATATAATTTGATGTTTTTTTTTATCTAAATACGATTTAAACACGATTTAATTTTTTTTAAAAGAGATCTAAATATTAAAAATAAAAATATGTTTTAAGAAGATTCATTAAAATTTTAGATTTTGGAATTCAATTAAAAAAATCAATGTTGATTTATCCAGTTGTAACTTATTTATTGTTGAATTTTTATTCAGGCCGTTGCAAATATTTTTCAAAGTTTCGCAAAAAATAAAATATTTTGAAAACTAATGATGGCAAAACAACTGGACAGGTGTATAATGAATTTTAGAACACTTTTATCAATAAAATGTAACCATGACTCGTAATTTAAATTTTTAGGCTTTTTATTTTGCCCCTTCTTGATTTTGGTCAGAGTCGAGGAACATAAACTTAAAAAAACATATTTGCAACGGCCTCAATGCAGAATCCATTTTGTGCCAATTTTTGGTAAGACATTTTTATAGTAGCCTAAATGGAACTTCTGGAATTTGTTATAACAGTTTTACAAATTGAATATTTTCCCAAAAATCCATGTTTATTTAATTTGATTTGTTTTAGTTTTTTCTATCAATAAAAATCAAGCATTATACACATTTTTTATTAACTTATTTTCATACAAAAGGTTACGGGATTCTTAAGGGCTATTGGGATTTTTTAAGTATTAAATAGTCATTTCTTTCTCAAGTACACTAAAATAGTGGATGACTCCTTTGAATAGTAAGTTAGGTGCTCCGGATGAATTGGGTGCAATTTTTATTGAAAATTTAACAAGATATTGGAAATTTTTTTCGCCGTTTTTTGCTGATTTTGGCGAATTTCAAACTTTTTCGTGACTTGAGTGGCCACCCTGTCATGTAAAACTTTACGAAATTGACAGGTAAAGAGATCTGCGGTTATGCCTTTGGAATCGACCTCCGGGGATCTCGGGTGGACACTTGCATGAAATCATGCCAAATTGCATTGGAATCATGCCATGCTTCATATCAAACTTCATGAAATTGATAGGTATGGCAATCTGTGGTCATGCCGTTGTTCCCTGACCCAAACTGGCCACGTCAGAGTCGACCACCGGTGACCTCGGGGGACACTTCCGAAGAATGCAAGAAATCCCATCATGCGACATATCATACTTCGTGAAATCGAAAAATATGACAAACTATGGTCATGCCGTTGTTTTCAGACCAACATGGTCACTCTGGAACCGGTTTCCGGTCGCCTCGGGAGGACACTTCCGGAACATGCCAGAAACCCAATCATGCGACATATCAAACTTCATGAAATTGAAGGATATGACAATCTGTAGTTGTGCCGTTGTTCCCAGACCCAACTAGGCCTCATCAGAATCGACTACCGGTGGCCTCGGGGGGACACTTCCGGAATATGCAAGATACCCTGTTATGCGACATATCAAACTTCATGAAATTGAAAGATACAGCTAACTATGGTCATGCCGTTGTTTCAAAATCCAATATGGCCACTATGGAATCGGTCTCTGGGGACCACGGGAGGACACTTCCGGAATATGCAAGAAACCCTGTTGTGCGACGTATCAAACTTCATGAATTTGAATGATATGATAATCTGTGGTCATGCCGTTGTTTCAAAATCCAATATGGCCGCTATGAAACCGGTCCCTGGTGACCACGGGGGACACTTCCGGAATATGCAAGACCCTATCATGTGACATATCAAACTTAATGAAATTGAAGGATATGACAATCTGTAGTTGTGCCGTTGTTCGCAGACCCAACCAGGCCTCATCAGAATCGACTACCGGTGGCCTCGGGGGGACACTTCCAGAACATGCAAGAAACCCTGTCATGTGACATATCAAACTTCATGAAATTGAAAGATATGACTAACTATGGTCATGCCGTTGTTTCAAGATCCAACATGGCCACTCTGGAACCAACCTCTGGTAGCCTCGGGAGGACACTTCCGGAATATGCAAGAAACCCTATCATGCGACATATCAAACTCCATGAAATTTAAGGATATTTTCAAAAACCATGGTCGGCACCATCTGCGCCCACCGTACCACCAAGATCGCACATATTTTCAGCATTTGCTCCAAGCTTAAAGCGCCATAATTTCGTGTGCCCCCAGGCCCGGTCAGTCTGGCGAGCCCGAACCAAATTGTCGACAAGTGGTGGTGGTGGCGGTGCCCATATATCTTTCGGTGGTTCAAAACAAGGTAGATCGGAGAGGAGAAGGGGGGGTCTCGTGTATTACATTAAACAAACATAAATTTTGCTAGATATATACCGAAAACCCCGTCACGGTGGCTGAGCTTGGAAATCTTGCGGGGTTCGCAAGGAACGAGGAGTTGTTTGGGTGGTGTATAAAAGCTAATAATAATTTCATTAAGTAAAGTGGCATGTTTCCACGGGGGTGACACATTGGGACCGTCGTCGTCGTCGAGGCACATATATGTGGTCAGCAAATGGGGTGAAAAACGAACCGTTTAGGGAGGCTTCACTGCCAGTCGAAACATGTTCAAGGGGAATTTATCTGTTATATAGTGTGGCCGCGAGGCTTAAGTAGTTGTTGCTTAATTGATCATGAAATTGGAGACTTGTTCCCGGCTTGGTACGAGCGAAACTCACCTGAAAAGAGAGAGAAAAGGAGAAAATGAAAGGTATTAGTCATGACTAATAAATTTGCTGTTTGGTGAAATGGGAGCGATATAACGGTGTAACATTTTGAAGAAATCGATTTCACAGCTGTTTAGAGTCGATTCAGTGTATGGAATGCTTTAAAATCGATGATTTGTCTAACGAGCCGCGACAGCTTAGCGGTAGCGTGTACACCACACACTCAGACGACCTCGGTTCAAATCCAGCAAGTATCATTTTTTTCTACTCGAATTTTATCCTCATTCAATTTCAGTTCGACCGTCATCCAGATTCGTTTCGCACAAAAATCAGCAAATAAACCATTTTTATGACTTCTCTTCAATCAATAGTGGAGAAAAAAAAGTTCTAAAATTGAAATTCCTCCAAACTAAGCGCGCGCGTGCTGCTCGAAAACTATTTCCAGTCGAAAAACAAATCAGTTTGAAATCTCGCCGGAAAAGCCGGTGTTGTGTATGTTTCGATGTGCGTTTGAGTGTGGAAAAACAAACAAATCCGGCGAGAGAGGATTGCGAGAGAAAAAAAAATCCAGAACGGTGCAAAAGCACTTCTCCCTAGTTGAACTAGGGTTTCGAAAGCGATTCTGGAATGGCACGGAAAGTTTTGTTTTGAAAAAAAGTTGAAGTTTTAATTTGAACACATTTATTTGAAAAACAAAAAAAAAATGTTTCCAATATCAAAATCGCTTAAGGTGGTATTAAACTGCGGCAAACTTTGTTTGCAAACATGTCAGAGAACAGTTTTGACAGCTTTCGCGTTTGTGATTTTGAAATTTATCAAAACTGACATGAGTCTGATTTCACAAATTTGTTAAGGTGGTATTCCACTGCGGGAAGCATTGAATGTGAATTTTTCAAAGCACAATTTTGACAGTTTATGTGTTTGCTTTGTTTTGTTTTAATTTTCAACAATGGAAACTGTCAAAACTGTGTGTTGACACTTGAGCAAAACAAAAATTCCTGCAATGTAATACCACCTTTAGTGAACATCAATAAAAACCATTCTTTCCGTGCCCTTACGAGTGTTTAGAACCAAACAAGTCCGGTCCCTGGTGTGTTGTCCGGAAGCGGAGCAACCAGGTTCTGCAAAAGTGGTGGTCCTCACGTGTTTGGACATATACAGCCCCTCCGAAACGGACGGAATTCAATAAATTATGCTGTTTTGCGAGCCTTTGAACCAGCACGAGCTCTCTTCCTTTCCTAGAGAGCTAGAATAAAAAAATATAAAATCTGTTTTTTTTTTAACAAAAAACGGTTTGCACACTCACACATCGCCTAGTTGTATAATAATCTTTTATTTACAAACAAACAGACACACAGCTTTCCGGGAGCTAAGGGGAAAACCCGACCAGCTTCGCTGGTGTGGAAAATATTTTTCAACTCATAATAATCTCGTGAAAACCCTGGGAGTTCGGGCGGCAGCGGAGAAAGGGAAAAGAGTTAAAATGATGAATAGTCCCTTCTCCCTCTCTCTTTTTCAACTACTCTTTCTGTTTCAGTTTTATAATACTCTTTTTTTTATTCATTCTCATTCGCGGCAAGCCAATGAATGTGTAACTGAGTTATGGTTTCGAAATGAACTCGGCGCTAAAATTGTTTTCACACCTGGAAATTGTGTGAGTGTCAATGTGTGTGTGTAAGAGTATGTGGGCTTCTCGGTTTTCCGTTCTTTTTTGCACTCTCACTGTTTTTTTTTTATTTTGCTCGCGCTTTCGATGGGGTGCATAAAAATGAAGTGGCTTTTCAACCGTGGAAGAGGATACTTTTTTTGTTTGCTGTACAACTGATGGGGTTTTATCTAAACATAATTATAATTGATGCACTTTTGAGCGGTTGTAAGCGGTGCACTTCTTTGAATTGATAGTAACAGTGAAGTTTTGCCGCTTGAATGGCTTTGAAAAACTTTAAAATAGATTTACTGCAATAGATTCTGAGCAAGACAGTGAGCAAAAGAGCAACTCTTTCTCTTCATTTGCTTAGCTTTTGTTAGCTTTGGAGCAATCTAGAGGAATGAGAGTTGCTCTTTTGCTCACTGTCTTGATTTTATTTTCAATATTATTCAATATCGTTGGAGGTAACTTCGAAAACGAAGATAGTCCTCAATAGATTCTATGCAAGACAGTGAGCAAAAGGGCAACTCTCTTTTAGTCTACTTTACTCTCTCTTGCCTTGGAGCATTGATTCATGATTGGAAAATGGAGCAATTTAGGGAAATGAGAGTTGTTTGTTTGCTCACTGTCTTGCTTTTATTGTCAAACCCAGTTTAGCATGTTACAATGACGCTTGATTGAAAATTTACTGATTTAAAAAAAAATCTTTAAGCTAACTTTGGAAACAAAAATAGTCTTCAATAAACTCTATGCAAGACAGTGAGCGATGGAGCAACTCTCTTTTTCTCTACTATTATCTCTCTTGTTCTGGATCATTGATTCATGATTGGAAACTGGAGCAAGGTTAGGGAATGAGAGTTGCTCTTTTAACTTTTAACTTAACTTATAAAACAGATTGTCTGCAATAGATTCTGAGCAAGACAGTGAGCAAAAGAGCAACTCTCTCACGCAAAAGAAAAATGAGAGTTGCTCTTTTGCTCACTGTCTTGCTCCGAATTTTTTAATGCATATGTTTGTAAGAATATTTTTTTGTGAATATCATAGTTTAAAAAAATACACCAATACGTTTTAAATCCGTTTATAAAAATTTAGACTACAAACAGATTCCCCTTTTTCTTCTCAACAAAAACCCTAACTAACGTCCCATTGTTCAAATATTGAAACATTGCGTTAGCCAAAACCGGAAAAGACCAACCAGAAAGAAAGAGGGTCAAAACCAGGGGCACGTGCCTTACGACAACAACAACCGCATTACACAGACAGACACCCTAACCGGCAGCAACGAGATGACAGCGCGCGCGACGTGTGCTGACACTTTTATCTCGGCGATTCCATCTGTGCTGACATTTTTCTCGCCACTCGTAGGACTGCGACGTTTATCAAGATATGTGTGAGTGAATGTGTGGTACAGAAGCCTCACTGACGAAAAGTGATACCGATCGAAAGAGCTCCACCAAGTAGTGTTGGTGTGCGACAGTTGGCCCTAACCTCATCGAGCTCGTATAAAAAAGTGTGACCAAAGTGTGTAAGCTTGCAGGTAAGCCGTTTATGCGATCAGTGGCGCCAGCGCGCCACTCCCTGAAAGGGCTTCTTCGTCGATGTCTCGCGTGTGAAAGTGGAGTAATGTATTTTAAAATAAAATAAAGTGGTACTTCTAGCACCCTTCTCCAAGAGTTCTCCGGTCAAACGGTGTGTGTGTGTGCGGCATAGATGGCGCTACGACGACGACGGTGTAGATTGCTACCGTTTGCCAGTTGCACTTTGCTGTCTCGAACTGAGTTAGCTATACGATTGTGTGTGTGTGTGACTGTGTATGAATGGCATTACCAGGCTCAGAGAACCGCATCGGTCCAGTCCGTGTAGACCACAAAACAGGGGTGGCACGGTTCGTTGGTCATTGGACATGATTGCACTTTGCGCCCTGCAGGCACCCGTGACTTGGGCGCCAGGGTGCAAGCCGTGCGACTTTCTTGCATTTCCCGATCACGGACGTCAAAGCCGAGGTACCCCCTGGAGAGGTGGTAGTCGGTGGTCTATTTTAGCTGACGTCGAAGACGTCGTGCACGCTAAATTGGACCATTCTGTCAATCTGTCACCAGTGCTGGTGAACAATCCCTTCTCCGGACTGTTTTCCGAAGTAGATAGCGAATGTTTACAGCTTAACGTAACACAATCGAAAAGACTGTTTTCTTTGTCGATTGTGTTAGATTTGGGTCCTGAAGGCACTCGTGATCAGGATGCAAGCCAAACGGCTTTTTTTTGCATTTCCCGATCACGGACGTCAAAGTCGAGGTACCCCCTAGAGAGGTGGTAGTCGGCGGTCCATTTTAGCAGACGTCAAAGACGTCAAAAACTAAAATGGACCATTCTGTCAATCTGTCACCAGTGCTGGTAAACAATCCCTTCTCCGGACTGTTTTCCGAAGTAGATAGCGATTGTTTACAGCTTAACGTAACACAATCGAAAAGACTGTTTTTCTTTGTCGGTTGTGTTACTGTTGGCACTACCCAATCGATACGACAGCTGTCGACATCTATTGGGTTGCCAAATTCCTGGAGCTTGCCTCGTTGACGCTAGTCAACGAATTGCATTCAGTCAACCTGTCACCGCATCTGTCAGCGCTGATCCCTCGACGGATTCCATCGACAGTCGATTGATTTCCACCCTGAAAATCCTTCACACTTCCCGACACGTCGAGAACGGGGTGTTGCAAACCCGTTCCGTGTCGAAGGACATGATTCCGCACAAAAGTGTGCACACACTTGACTTGCGCGCGAGCGCTGTGACGGACAGATTTTCCTTCCACCACTGGACGTGACAACCACTTGTTGACAGGTATATGTCAGGTTTCGACTGAAATTAATATTTTTTTATTGCACCCACCCCACACTTTCGTACGCGCGGTCGTTCGGAAGCTAGCCGAGAGAGAGAGAGTTCCCGAGACCGTATCGCACCAAGGAACGCGCCAAACTCGAGCTGTTTATTTTCCGCTTGATTTTATTTCATTTTATTACCGACGTTCTCTGTGGTGACCACATGGACGGACGCAGAGTTGGAACAAGTCCAAGATGCGGGGAAGCGATTCTCAACGCTGCTTGAGCGAGCTACTGTTGAAATGATTCATGAGACGGTTCAAATCTGGTTTGCGACCAAGTCGTTGAAACTCAGACACATAATAATGGCGCAGGGAGTGAGGTGACAATTTGCTACTTCGGCTGTCAATCGGCGACGAGAAGAGTGATTTGTCAACTGTCAGCGGGTATGTTGGCGAACTCCGCGCTCGGAATTTGTACCAGTTACGGCGTATGTACACGAAAAACCGCAAATTGCAGTTTGGTGGTGTCTTTCGCGCCAAACAGATGGCGCTGTACGAGGGAGGGTGGTCCGGTCCGGTCCTGCAGCAGTGTGAGTTTACACAATTCGGCCAAAAAGCGGCGGAATGAAATAAATTTTTATTATCGTGCCAGAGTTGGTACCGTGCCTGCGGTCAACTAGTATGGGGAAAGTTGGTCCAAACCAGAAAACCGTCGGAGAAAGGGCGGAGCGGCAAAAAGTCAAAACGAAAACATTTATATAATTTTCCGCCAACTTTTTTCCCCCTTTGCTGTTGCAACTGTTGTGACCTCCTCGTCCTCCTCGCAGTTCCGAAACAGGGATTGCCTGACTGTAAGCTGCCGGTGCTGAATAATTCATCACATATGCTTAAATATAAATTTCGCATGCAACATAAATTCCGTGCAATTATTACGACTTGTTGTGTCGTGTTTCTCTCTACCCCCTTCCGCTTAGTGTCTGTTGTCAGGACCGGGTGGGCAAAGTGCATTCGTGCCAACGAAGCGTTTTTGTTCAGTCGATGCTCTGCCACCGGGCAACCTCCACCGCCAAGCGGTAAAGGTTACAGGTGAGTGTTGCCAAAAGTTAATTATTATGGCCCCGGAACACACACTTTGGCGGCGACAAGCGAGGGGTGACCACGTCAGTGGGAAACGCTGGTCGGCTGCCAATTTTGTGGTGGTCCCACGGGTAACACAATCGATTAAGAAAGCAGTCTTGTCGATTGTGTGGTACCCAAATGAGCAGTGACAGAACGACAAGTTTAAAAGCTACTCTGGTAACACAGTTGACCAAGAAACAGCCTAATCAATTGTGTAGTACCAGATTGAAAGCTACTCTGGTAACACAATTGATCAGGAAACAGCCTAATATCAATTGTGCAGTACCAGATTGGGTTGACAGTAGATGACAGAGTGGTCCATTTCAGAGAAATGGACGTCGACACCTACAATTGCTCGGGGGTACCTCGATTTTTACGTCCGTGTTCGGGAAACTCACTCGTTTGAAAATTACAATTGCCAACTATGAAAGGGTTCAAACCTCGACGTCCTTGTTGGGAAGGAGATCGAAGTCGATACCCTTTAAAAGTTACTCAGGTAACACAATTGATCAAGAAACAGCCTAATCAATTGTGTAGTACCAGAGTGAGTTGACAGTAGGTGACAGAGTGGTCCATTTCAGAGAAATGGACATCGACACCTACAATTGCTCGGGGGTACCTCGATTCCTACGTCCGTGTTCGGGAAACCCACCCAACTGAAACCATTTTATCAACCAATCTGACGGGTCACAGACACTCCAGCTTCCCTCAAGAGTGTGTGTGCCGGCTTGAAACCAATCTAAAACACATTACCAGCCTCTTCCCCAGGTCCTTTCCCCAGAGGAAGTGTTCACACGTCTTCAATTTCCTCCGCATCCTCCCCCACGCTACATTAGCTGCACCAGTCAGTGTCTTGTCGAGAGTGCCACCTTCCTCGAGGACACAACTAGAGCATCGTCGTCTCATCAACGTCATCTTGTTTGCTCGTTTTGACTCCCGCTCTCACCGCGTCAAACGAGACGACGACGAAGTGTGTACAAACAGAAAACATTCTCACAGCGGATCGCATTTCAGCGGGGTCGCCGTCGCCGTCACGACAAGGTTGCCAACACGGGAAATAAAAACAAGTGAAACAATTGGCTTCATTGTGTCACTTCAGAGCTACCGAAAAGTGACGATTCGCACAATTGGTTCAGCGAAACCTGCGCAGAGTCACCTCACGTCACACTAATGATGACTAGTGTTGGGATGTGTGTAACCCCATCCCCGACGGGGAATGACATGTTAATAAAGTCTAACTATCTGCACCATCTGACGCAAACGAAGAGGAGAACTCACTTTGCGGTGCAAGGACTCGCTAGTGATGGAAACGAAACGAGAGGAAACACACTGAATGCTAAGAAATTTGTCAGACAATGGTGTGCGGCCCTGAATGGCACTGTCGGCGAACAAGACAAAAGGAATCTTCGCCGCCGCTCAGGGAACGAAATTATAGGTTATGTGCTACCACCGACCTCATCAGTCGGTTCTGTAGTACCGGGAAAATTTAATAAAAAAAAACTTCAACTCGGGTTGGGTTTTGTGCCCAAGCGGCACAATATCCTGATGGAGCAGAGTCGAGTGTGGGAAGGGAGCCAAAATGGCCGCGGTACGGTCAATATTTTGACAGGATGAACAACCGGATAGGGTGGTGGCGAAGAGCGAAAAAAAAGGTTTAATCTGATTCCCGCAAACAAAACTACAACGAGATGTAGAAGAACGGGGGGAAGCGGGCGCGGCAAACAAACCAGGTAACACCGATGCCAGAAGAGGGCAGATAAGCTGTAATAGCAATAATTCCGGGGTATCGATTTCGTTTAATCCTCCCACTTATCTAGACGAGCGCGCACTCTCGACCCGGTAGCGTGTGGGAGGGCAGGGAGGGATTATCCCATCGAGGGAGGGGTAACGTTTTACACGATTGAATGGTAAGCTATTAACGCGCTCTGCTTAACCCCGGTTGCAGCGGGCACAGTGCGCGCCGGATAGTTTGACCAGCCAATCGTGTAGAGAGTACACAATCGCTAGCCACGACGGGAAACAGCCCGGGGAAGGGATTGTGTACGCGTTTTGACAGATGGGGTGACAGATTGACAGAGTGGTCCATTTCAGTCGAAAGCTGAATCGTTATGACAGTTGTCATAGCGAAACGCTTCGTCTGAAATGGACACTTGGCAAGGTAAAATCCAAGGGGTACCTCGATTCCTACGTCCGTAGTTGAGAAGCGTTCCAAATTTTGCAGTCTCTTATATTTTTTCAAAGAACGCTATCGAAACATGAAAGTGCATCGATATTGATATCGATAATAGAGAAACTCTAAAAAAGTTTCAAGTAGACGCCCTTGTTTCAATTCGATTTAGGTTAACAAAGCCACAAAGCTTTGTTTTGGAGTTCTCAAAAAATATTACTTTGACATAGACGCCCTTGCTCGAAATCAAGAAGTGCTTGCTTAAAAAAATCTGATTTTGACATAGACGCCCTTGCTCGAATTCGCAACCCAGACGACCAACTAACGCGGTTCCACCGTACCAAAATCGCTGCAGTTGACCACACACACTCACGCCGACGTGGGCGGGTGTGATTGAGCGCGGGCAAGCCCACCACTTCGTCAGACACAGCTCTCGTTTGCAAATGTGAGCTAATTTAAATTTAATTAATTGCTTGATATGAATAATTAATTCGACTAAAAGAACTATCGGCGGCCAGGAGGCGGTCGGTAGGTGGCAAAATTGTGTTATTAAATTAATTCCCGCGCGCACAGAAATAATCGCTCCCAAAGTCGAATTTGTTACATTCCACACATACACCTCTCCTTCTCTCTCCATCCCGCCGCCTTTCGGGTTCATTTAAATCCCGGAAAATAATGATGCTGAAAATTAAATTCAAAGTGAGTGTGGAGCAAAACTGCGGGCGCGTGGGAAGCCGCCGTGCAGGGTTGGAGAGCAAGGAGGTAGGAAGAAAAAAAAAACGCTGAAATTATGCAAAATTACACATGATTAAGCATTTGCAATAAATTGCAGTGGCGTGAAACGACTCTCGTGCGCGGGCTACTGGCTTTCAGTGAGTTTGTGTAGGTCGCAGCTTATCAATGTACCCCGGTCGTCGTCACCGTGTGTCGTTAGCCAATTAAGCGTACATGTTGACGCATTAGTGTGGGCGCGCACACATACAGACGTGTTGAGTGCAAACGGCGATATGGTCAAAACCCGTGGGCAGGACCTTTTCAACGCCGATAAAACACGATAATTGCACGGTGTTACATCGGATATTGGACGTAATTATGCATGTTCGCGTTGTCGTCGTCGGCAGGGAGGTCACGGAAATAAATTTGGAAGTTTTGAATGGTAACTGGTTGAATGGAACCAGGAAAACGAATCGAAACAAGGGCGTCTATATATGTTTCAAATTTTTCTTCAAAGCTTCTCTTTTACTCGTTTCTATGTTTGGTCACCAAAATAATTCGATAGAATAAAATGGTTGACCAGAGTTGGCATAGCTTTCTTCTTCGAATACAGAATTCAAGCAAGGGCGTCTATATCATAGTAAAAATTTCCAGAGCTCCATAACAAACCAAGACATCATGCTCCCAAGAAAAACAAATTTAAGAAAGAGCGAAGAAGAAGAAGAATTTCATGAGCTTCTCTATTACGGACGTAAACATCATGGTACCTTGAAACACGAATTCGAACAAGTACGTCTATGTCAAAGTTAGAACTTTCAGAGATTTACACAGACTACTCTGCCTTTGCCACACAGAAAAACGAATTCGAGCAAGGGCGTCTACTTTTCATGACTAGCCTGTTTGCTCTTCACTACATGGACCCTGTCAATCTGTCACTTCTTCGAATCTGTCAAAAAGGTGATCACGTGTGTGGCCTTCGCCACCTCGGCGACATCAACTCCCAGGAATGTTTGCCTCCCATAAACTCAAGTCACAATTTGTCAGCACATTCCTGCCAGGAGAGCAACTTCCGGACGTAAAACAACAGAAACGGCTCATAAATTACTTGTTCCCAATCGGTACGGGCCGCCGTACACACAAACACACACACACCGGTTGCTTTTAATTATCGTCACTCACTTGGTAGAAGACTCCGCCGTCCCGCGCCCCCTCTTCTGTCAACATTCCAAAGTTTCTCCGTCGCTTTTAATTACTTCATCAAAGTTTTTTTTTTCGTTTCGTTCGTTCTTCGACTTGTTTGCGCGTACACGTGTACAAGTGTGTACTTGTACGTCAGACGGAAACAAAATCAAACTTTTCGAACGGAATTTATGAAAGTGGCTGACTGAGCCGAATTCTCTTTTTTTTCGGGGAACGGGACGGTAAAGTTTTGCGGTAACGCCGGCTACGCCGGTGGGACGGGGAATATTTATGGGACTTCCATTTGGGAATACAGTCCCACGGGACCAGGTCGTAGATTTTGAAAGTTATGTTGTTAACAAAATGTGCTGAGTATAATTGAACTCAACAGCTTTGAAAACAACTGCAGATTGTCACTGTTTTGAGAGCATTCCAGAAGTCGAGAATAAAGTTATTTTCATTTGGAAATACCTCGAGTCTACGACTCTCATTAAACTCGAGCTAACTTATTACATGCCGTAAATTTCCCACCCATACCGGGTTTGTCACTGACAGAGATCGCGAGCAGGTGATAATCATTCAATAAAAAAAGCCTCGTTGTCCTCCTCCTCCCCTTTGCAACCATTTCATAGCGACCTGTCAATATCTAATCAGCAAAGTACTCGTCGTCGTCGTCGTAACAACTACCGGTCACTTAATTACTGGGGCGATAATCCATCTTCCTACACACACAACCGGCAACAGTAGCAAGTAGGAGTAGCTGGCACTTGTTCTGATCTACCAGATAATGGAACCGCTAATTAGCTTATCTGATGTGTATCAATCTTTTCGCACACACACCTCATTATTGCCTTGTGTAAATACGGCTACAGTAGAGGCTGTGCAAAGGGGGACTGGTTGCACTTTTGCGCGAAAAGTGTGCTCTATTGCGGACTTCAGCTTCAACTTCTATTAATGAAGTTTTGGTGTTCCCTAACACGGACGTCAACATTGAGGTACCACGCAAATGCCTTGCTCTAAGTGTAGTGAGTTTTTGATGAAGTGTTTGGTGAAAGTGTATTGCAGAAAATTCAGAGTAAGTACTTGTGATAGTTTATAGGGTTCCCTAACACGGACGTCAACATTGAGGTACCTCTCAAGAGTGTTCTACTCCAAGTGAAGTGTAGTGAGTGTTTGAAGGTGTAAATGTTACGGGTAAGTACATTCTAGTTTAAGGTCTGTCAACAAACTGTCAGCTGTCAATAGGATACCTAACTTAAGATTTTTAGGACTTTGTGAAGAAGTGTTAGGATAAAGATATAGACATATAGATACCACTATGATTAGGTACTGATGATGTAGTGATTAATGTAGGGTGTATAGAAGCAGGTTAACGGTTAGTATTTGTGTTAGTTTGAAGAGTTCCCTAATACGGACGTCAACATTGAGGTACTTCCCGAATACTCTACTCTAAGTGTAGTGCAGTGTAGTGAGTTTTTAATGAAGAGTTTATTGAAAGTGTATTGAAGCAAATTCATGGTAAGTACTTGTGATAGTTTGTAGTGTTCCCTAACACGGACGTCAACATTGAGGTACCTCCCAAGAACTTGACTCCAAGTGTAGTGCTGTGTAGTGAGTTCTTGATAAAGTGTTTAGTAAAAGTGTGTTGAAGCAAATTCACGTAAGTACTTGTGATAGTCTGTAGTGTTCCCTAACACGGACGTCAAAATTGAGGTACCTCTCAAGAGTGTTCTTCTCTACGTGCTGTATAGTGAGTGTTTGAAGGTGCGACTTTTCCCGAGTAAGTACATTCTAGTTTAAGTTCTGTCAACAACCTGTCAACTGTCAATGGGCTACTCAGCTATTACGAGAGGGACACCGCCTTCGCGGTCCCTACTGTGTTGACACTGACTGCTCAAGCACATGAGTCAACAGTGGCGAGAGCTTGGTGAAAACCGGTTCCACGCCCTCGCCCTCGAAAGTCAAGTGGAATTAAAATCCGAACCCGTAAGCAGAGCGGGCCTTATCTTATCTCCACTATCGTTTTAACGAGTCCAAACCGTAATAGCCACCTCATTGTCAACTTCCTCGTCCTCCTCCGGAGGACGTTAACCGGTAGGTCACGTTCCTCCGATGGTCACTGCGCTCCCACGCGGCATTCAATCTGTTTACGAAGGGTTCCTTTTTTAATTTCGGGAAAAACCCGACATTTCGCAACAATAACACAAAAGGGCACCCTTCCGAAAAGAAAAATTAAGCGAAACAAAAGGTCACCGGAAAACAAGAGGGAAACTTACCCAGCCCCGTCCAGGTTGCCAATTTTCCCGGCGCAAAAACACAAAAGATCCGTGCTCGACGAAAAACCGGGAAAGTGAGCACAACTTGGCTGACTTTTTGCGCTAATTAGCTATTTAATAGCAAAGAAGCTTTCTCTCATTTGCAAGCCCGGACCGGGGATCTTTTGTGCGAGTGTCCGGGTCCTCTCCGTCTTGGTTTTCGGTGAAACGGCACGGATTAAGTCTAGCCCAAAAGGATTCGGGGGACCGCGTTTCCGCCGAGTGGCACTTTTGGATGTTTGGGCCCGGCTCCCACAGGGTAATTTGCTGGACATTGTCTTTGGGATTTGAATGGGGAATATCAGGTGGATCAGCGGTCCAATCTTGAGGAGCGAAAGGTACAGACAAAGGATCTTTTAGATTTATACTTTTCAACAGTTGACTAATTAAATTAGGGTTGAAAGGATTCTCAACAGGTCCTCTTGAATATTTTTTGGGGTTCTTAAAGCTACCTTCAAGATTACAGTGCAGACCCTCTGCAGACGGTAGTCATCTCCGATAGTGGCAGGACCGTCCCTTCTTTCGCTGAAAGGTTATTCAATAACCATCTGCCATTGCTCCGCAAGACCGCAATCGACATTCAGCCCCGGTAAGTAAACGAACGACGTTATCTTCCCATCAGGCAGAAGTTGCTCAACCGGAGCAGCATACCGCAGTGGAGAGATGAAGACACGATGTTATTAGGCCCCAGTCAAGTGCAGGAATGTTCCTTGCGGGCTAAAAAGCGCCATCTATTTTCGGTGTCACCTGGTGGCTTCCTTGGCACAAAAGGGGTGGCAAAAGGTCCGGCAGATAATCCCCATTCCGCCGAGGAGTCCAAATATTGAACCAGATCCAGGTCGTGTAATACTCTTCCCGGCATTCCGTCATTTGGCGTTTTGGCTCTCTGAAGAACCGCAAGTACCGACACATTACGTAGCGCCCCCTTCCGAGAAGAACCCCTCCAAGCAATTCAATTTCCATCTTTTATCTGAGGAGAGCCGCGTCTTTTTCCCGTTGAGGAGTTGAGGCTCGCTGGAATGCTGGAACTAGTCAAAATAGGGGAGAATCGAGTTTGCAAGCTACAACGACATCACAATTACGGACTTCAAGATCAAGCTTACGTGACATAACTGAAATAAATTTTATGTAAGGTAAGTAAAAGAGTTTCCCAAACACGGACTTCAACATTAAGGTACCAAGTACAGCAACTGATTAAGATGATACGTTTTAAAGGGTAAGTACAAGTGTAATCGTGTCAAAATCTTCGGTAAGTACTAATTAGGTTAAGAACTGTCAATAAAAAACCAAAATCTGTCAACTGTCAATTCTGTCAATAAACAATCAACATAACCACACCTCAAAGGCAGTCAGGTCCAACCTGTTCTCCCCTATCCAAGGGTGCTGTCACACCTCGACGACATCACCGGATCAGGCAGGCCTGCGAATGTCAAGTGGCAGGCAGTCAGTGGGTATCTTCACCGCGCTCAAGTCACCCTCTTGTCCGATACCATACGGATACGGTCGTTGAGTAGAGTGTAACTTGTTTGCAAATCTGCTTTCCTGGCTGCCCCTTGCCGATTCGGTTGGATGGCTTTTCCAGAGAGATGCATTCATTCCGTTGAAGACACCAACACCAGTGAAGACACGTGCGTTCACTACTACCAACGCGTGAATTCCGTCTTCTCTGGCAAGGGTTTCCCTTCCCGAAAAACCACACCAGCCACGGAACAAAACGAAACAGAAAGGCAAGACAGCGAGCAAAAAATAAAATAAAACTTTTTCTCAGCAAGCAAGTCTGGACTCGGTAACCTTCCCTCTGCCGTGCGTGGAGCACAAGACCTTTGGAGAGCGGAAAGGTTTCGTTTGCACAACAACAACAGCAACATCAACAAGGCAATCTTTGGCTTCGGGAGATTTTGTTGATCCAAGCAAATCTACCGAGCAGCGAGTCGTCGTCGTCGTTGTTTGGCAGAAAGTTTTTGTGTTCGGAGTTGGGGATTGAGGGATTCTGCTTGCCCAAAGCGGGGCAAAGGGTCACACTTCTGTAACACGTGCGAAGTTTAACCGTCTTGAGCGGGTTAAGAAGCGAATGTTTTTGGAGAGTGGTTTTTGGCCATCTGAAGAAGGTTGGGTTTATTGACTTGACTGGTTAAAGTTTGTTTTATTTTCCCAATCACGGACTTCAAGATGATTTGGTGAGCTTCTCTATTACGGACTTCAAAATCTAAGTACCCAGCAGAGATGTTAAAAATAGTTGAATGCAGGTAAGTGGCAAGTGGTTAATACTGGTTAGTGGAGTAGCGGATAATAATCTCAGGTATGTATTGCTTAAATATTATGTATACTGTCAATAGAAAAAACGATCCGTCAAATGTCAAATCTGTCAATAAAATTTCATAGTAAGCTTAGATTTATGTCAGCATTAGAAATTTGTGTTTCGTCCCTGTAGATAGCTAAAGTTTCACTTCACGAGCTGGTTAAGAAGTAGGAAAGAAAAGTATAGATTACAAAGTTTTCCCAATCACAGACTTCAAGTCAGCTTAGAGTTTCTAAATTAAGTTAAAGAGCCTCCTGTTACTGAAAACAATATCTAGACAGTCAACTTAGTTTTTTAGGTTGGAGCTTCTCTATCACAGACTTCAATATCAAGGTACCAAATGCAATTTTCAGAAAAATTTGAAGTTGTAAAAGCATGTAAGTGGTGTTGATAAGCTGCGTTGCAGATCTTCGTTTTAGGTATGTATTACATAGTATAAGTTCTGTCAATAAAAATCAATCTGTCAAACTGTCAATAAAATGTCAAAATAAGCTTAGATTTATGTCAGCATTAGGACTTTGTGTTTCTACTCTGTAGGTAGTTGAAGTTTAACTTCACGAGCTGGTTTAGAAGTAGGAAAGAAAAAGTTACAAAGTTTTCCCAATCACAGACTTCAAGTCAATATAATCAGCTTAGATTTTCTAAACCAAGTTAAAGAGCCTCTTATCGCTGACAACAATATCTAGACAGTCAACTTAGTTTTTTTTTCAGATGGAGCTTCTCTATCACGGACTTCAAAATCAAGGTACCCAGCACAGTTCTTGAAAAGATTTGAAGTTTTGAAAGCAGGTAAGTGATGTTGTAAAGCAGCGTTGCGGATCATTATCTTAGGTATGTATTGCATAGTATGATAAGTTCTGTCAATAAAAAACAACAATCTGTCAAATGTCATTTCTGTCAATAAAACTTCAAAATGTGGTAGATTTAAGACTGCGTTAGGACCAAGTATTTCTTCATTCTCTTTATACCTCTCCTCAACCCCTCTCCAACCAGCTTAAAATCCCACAACGCCCCCACAATCGTCGCAAGTGTGGCCCCTCGGGGCCCAAACCAGGGGCTTTAAATTATTCAAAGTCGACTTTTTTTCTTCCCTTACTTCTTCGCCATCAACCGTTTCACAGGTCTCATTCTTATTGTCGTCAACCCCTCCGAGAAGAGTTCGCCTACCTGTGTGTACGGACGGACGAGTTTTTCCCTACAACAAACACGGAGACGTCGTCGACGACGACGAAATCCAAGGGGACGGTTCGAAGCTATTAAGATAATAATCGGACTCTTGTGTGTACCCTGCGCTACACGGTATGCATTCGGGGGCAAACGACGACGACGACGACGACTGGGTAGATGTTTTTTTCCTTTCTCAACCCTTCAGCGAGGCGAAGAAAAAAGGGTTCGGAATCTTCTATTCATTCTCGAATTGGGGAAAACTGCTGTGTCTCGTGTAATGACGTACTTGAGCGAGACCCCTTTGGCTGGGCAAATCTTAAGGGGGTGATTTCGACCACACTGCGCTATAGAGAAGTCAGTGACACACGGTTTCAACGCTTCTTGCGGTTTGCCACGTTTGAAACATGAGGGGTTGGTGGGAGTTTGCGATATTTAGATTGATTGACATGGATATCGCTGCTGAATGGTCGGAAATGGGACCCCCATTTTGGAAGCGTTTGTAAACAATGGGAAGTTGGTAGAGGAGGGGGGACTAATTACTCTGCATTCAATTCTGTTGATTGTTTGGACAGTTGTGACTGATGGATTGAGATCTCGATATTCACACTTGTACCGGTCATTGAGAGTCTAACTCTAATCTCTTGCAATAACCATCCAAGCCAAACTCGCACTCGGTATGGATTTCAAACGAGAAAACTTTTACGACAGAAAAGCTTACTCGAATAACAATCGAGACCCCGCTGCACGTACACACACCCCGAAAATTAGTCTTCTCGACCGAACCTCCTCGGCCAAGCGATTCTCATCTTTCAACAGAGAGTGCAAACTTCTTCCGATCCACTTGAGTGGATTAGCAACCTTGTATCTACCCCGTCCGACCTCACACACAGCTCACAAACCGAGAATGACAAGTGCCAAAAGCCAGCCCCAGATTCGAACCTCGAACGTGCTCCGGAACTCCGGACTCGTGTGTGGAGTACACAGTACGAAACGTTTCAATTACGGACTTCAACTAACGCTGAGTTGACTGAGCCATGTTCCAGCAAACTCCAGGAAAGTACCACGTAGCATAAGTTCTGTCAATAACCACAATCTGCCAGTCAATTACTAACACAAAGTTTCTCACAGTGCCGAAAAGGCATCGACCAGACACCGCTCGCACAAGAAGTCGAACGTGTAGCGTGTGTGAGTCCTCCAAAGACAAGACAAAAACTGGTTGGCTGCAGCTCCGTATTGCAGAATGATACCGATTCGTTCTGGCTTCTTGTGTGTGCCAAGCCTGGTCCGAACCTCTTGCAACGAAGAGGCAGAGCAAAAAAAAAGAGTCAAACAATTTAAACTAATTTTATCCACTTTAGCGTTGCCCTCCGGTCTCTCTCTGCAAGTGTCTTCTTGTTTGCTGCACCAGCAACAACCCAAAAAAAAGAAGTCTTATGGAGCTATTGCGCTGACCGGTCAGAGAGTTTATTCCGGAAGTTGTGCCCGCCCCATCCAGCAGACATCGCTGGACCGGACGCCCGGTCCGTATGGGGAGCAATTTCCGGAAGTGAGAAACCAGATTGCGACGGGATCACAACACTGATCGGGCTTGTATCTGTTGAAGACGAAAAGTGCACAATAAGCTTAGAGAAACTGCTTTAGAATCGTGATAGAGAAGCCTTCTCAAGCACCTACGTCAAAACCAGAATCCTTGAAGTGCTTTGAAAGAAGTTCCTTAACACGGCCTTTCTCTATTACGGACGTCAGAATCATGGTACCTCAACGAAACTTGAGATCTTAGAAGCATATCAGGTAAGTATTTAAGTGTATATTTGTATTGTTGAGAGCGGGTTCAACTGGTAAGTACTGCTAAAAACTAACACTGTCAATAAAAAACAAGCTGTCAACTGTCATAACTGTCCATAAATTAAATCATAGGATTTTCACTAACTCAAGAACTAGTTTTTTCCAACTCCATAGTGGAAAATCGATTCCAAAAATTTTTAACATGAAGAGATTACTTGAAAAAGCGTTCCCTAACACGGACGTCAGAATCGTGATACCTCAACGAAACTTGTTTTCTTAGAAGCATATCAGGTAAGTATTGAAGTGTGTATTTGTTGCTGAGAGAAACTTAACATAAGGAGATCATTTTTGAACAGTATTTAAGTGTATATTTGTATTGCTGAGAGCGGGTTCAACTGGTAAGTACTGCTAAAAACTAACACTGTCAATAAAAAACAAGCTGTCAACTGTCATAACTGTCCATAAATTAAATCATAGGATTTTCACTAACTCAAGAATTAGTTTTTTCCAACTCCATAGTGGAAAATCGATTCCAAAAATTTTTAACATGAAGAGATTACTTGAAAAAGCGTTCCCTAACACGGACGTCAGAATCGAGATACCTCAACGAAACTTGTTTTCTTAAAAGCATATCAGGTAAGTGTTTAAGTGTGTATTTGTATCGCTGAGAGCGGGTTCAACTGGTAAGTACTCAATAAAAACTAACACTTAATAAAATATAAGCTGTCAACTGTCATAACTGTCAATAATAGGATGTTTACTAACCCAAGAACTAGTTTTTTCCTGCTCCATAGTGGAAAATCGATTCCAAAATTTTATCTTGAAGAGATAACTTGAAAAAGCGTTCCCTAACACGGACGTCAGAATCGAGTTACCTCAACTAAACTTGTTTTCTTAGAAGCATATTAGGTAAATGTTTAAGTGTGTATTTGTTGCTGAGAGAAACTTAAAACAAGGAGATCATTTTTGAACAGACGCTCTCTTTTACGGACGTCAGAATCAAAGTACATCAACGGAACTTGTTTTATTAAAAGCATATCAAATAAGTGTTTAAGAGTATATTTGTTGCCGAGAACGGCAACAAGTGACTAAAATGAAGCGAATTTTTGTCGGTAAGTATTACTTAGAATAAAAATTGTCAAGTAAACAAAATCTCTCAACTGTCAATAAAACAATTTGTATCAGTTTTAAAGGAAGTTCCCTAACACGGACTTCAACATTAAGGTACCAAGTCTTCCAATGATGTAGTTTTGAAGTTTAAGAATTAAGGTAAGTTTGGACATGCAGTGCAGGTGATCATCGTTGCAGAGTGGATTTGAATGGTAAGTATTACGTAGAATAAGAAATCTGTCAATAAAACAAAACCTGTCAACTGTCAATAAAACTTGCAGATTTAAGTCAAACCAAAAGCGCATTTCTAATCTTTAGATACGATTTTAATTTTAGATTTGCGTATTTAGTCATTCTCATGTAATTGCAAAGCTAACGGGCAGCTGCTTCAACTGTCCAGGTTCCACAACTCTCGCAGTCTGATCAATAATTGATTGTCCTGGAAGAGGGCAATATCCCGTCCAGACACAGCCAACCAACGGGCAAGAGGAGCCATAATTTGCAATCCAAATTTCCCGCTTCTGTCCGAGTGTTAAAACCGATGTTCCACGACACGCGGGAAAATTAACCCTGTTTTCCCAGCTGCTCTCTCTGTCGGCCATCGATGACGGTTTGCTGAGTGTTTGCGACGGGCGCGCGCTCTTTCCGGCGATCAATTCCGAGCGCGCTGTCTGATGTATGAAAATGCGCAGAATGTGCACAATTTCGTAATTGCTGCCACATTTTCATTAATTACCGGTTGTGACATCCATTTAATTTGCACTCTGGGAAGCTGGCCCTCCCACCAATCAATGCTCGTACTTTTTAATCCAACGATGTGGGGCAACCCGCCAGTTATCGGCAGGTCTCCGGGGTCGAAACCTTTTGTAGCGATTTACCCCGTCAACAATCGCGTGTGTGTTTGTGCCACTGATAAACACTCGAGTTCCGCGAGTGTTCTTACAAACTCTGAAACCACACACCACCGACTGCGCTCGCTGAGTTTATGAATATTTTATAAACTGACACGAATAGTCACAACATTCTCCGGGTCGGTGGTGTGACAGAATCGATCGGACCCGATTAAAATTCCACCGGTTGCCGACTCTATTCGGCGGCGGTGACAAAGTGCCTATCAGCGTCGGTGTAAAACACTAATTTGCTACTAATTTATTCAATCGAAATCGTTTTGTTGTGCCGAGCGTGTGTTTCAACCTGGGTTTGTTGGTTTTTATTTATGTTTGTCAAAGACTAGTTTTTTTGTGGTGCTCAAACAAAACCGTACGTGAGATAATCGAAGCCTGGGTGATAAAATTGCTCCTATCCTAAATTGACCGCTTCTGGTTTTGCTCGAAAGCCTGCCTTGAGGAAAAGAAACCAGTAAACCATAAAGGCGAGCTATTTTCGGCGGCGATGACAAGATAATCGGCCCCCTTATGACAGGTTCATTAGCTGTCCGAAATCGATTATACACTGCCGGATCCGGGCCTGGTTAATCGCACGAATTAACGGGCCCGGCGACATCGACTGACAGATTGGCGTTCGTGTTAATTAAGCGAGTTATTATTGTCAAGCTGAAAATTTTAAAATAAGGACTCATTTTGGAACAGATGATCTCTATAACGGACGTCAGAATCAAGGTACCTCAACGGAACTTGACATCTATGAAGTATATCAGGTAAGTGTTTAAGTGTACATTTGTTGCAGAGAACGGGTTTAACCGGTAAGTACTGAGTAAAAACTAACACTGTCAATAATACACAAGCTGTCAACTGTCATAACTGTCAATAAAATTAGATAATAGGATTTCCATTTACCCAAAAACTAGAATGTTTCTTATTTCATAGTGGAATGTCGATTAACCAAAATATTAACATAAAGAGACCATTTTGAAAAAAAAGGTTCTCTATCACGGACGTCAGAATCGAGGTACCTCTACGTAACCTGTGATCTTAGAAGAACATCAGGTAAGTGTTTAAGTGTGTATTTGTTGCTGAGAGCGACTTAACAATAGGATATCATTTTAGAACAGACGTTCTCTATTACGGACGTCAGAATCAAGGTACCTCAACGAAACTTCAAATCTTAGATAGATATCAGGTAAGTGTTTAAGAGTGTATTTGTTGCTGAGAACGGGATAAACTGGTGAGTACTGATAAAAACTAACACTGTCAATAAAACACAAGCTGTCAACTGTCAATAAAATTAGATAATAGGATTTCCATTAACCAAAAATAGGGGCTTCGAGAAAACACTCATAATTCTAGCCATCATCCCCCTTTCTCGTAAACTTTTGACATTCCACGGAAAACTTCACCCTACGCACACAAATCTTTCCAGTGGAGCAAAAAGGTGCCAACAAATACCCTAAATCTGTCACCCGCTTTTTTCATCCCAACTTCCCTGGTCGCCCTTCCGGATGGCCAAGCGCCATTATTAAATCATCCTTCTTTCCCTGGATATATCTCAGGGATCAAATCTTCGCAAAGGTCCCTTTTCCTTTTATTCTCCCTCTCTCTCTTGTTCGCCACTTTTTGTCCACTACCCGAACCGGGATTCCCAACCATAATCCGTTCCAACCCAAGTAGCTTCCTGCTTCTTCTTTCCGATCTTCCAAGAAAGCGGTGCGTGTACCCTGCTGGTGGCACGTACAAACCCTTTTTCATCTCCCACCACCTCAAACGCGCGCGAAGGTCTCTTCCGCAAAAAAAAAGTCAATCCTCAACACAACAATAACAACAGGAGCTGAATGGCGGAGGCACCCAACTTGCACGTAAAGTGATGTAAATATAAAAGTTTAATGAAACATTTAACCCCATCAATCTTGCGCGTCGAAGCGACGTGGGGTTAACCCTCAACTGGATTCTATTTCGAGGTTGGTGATTTACGTTTCGAACTTAATTTGCGGGCCTCCTTCAGGGTTACAAATCGTCCATGGGAACTTCCGACAAAATTTACAGCGAACTCAAGGTGAGGGTTAGCCCAACTTGAACTTGCTCTCCCCGGACAAATCTTACGGGCTAAAGTTTTGTCCGGGCAGCGTGTGAGCATCATAAAAGATACACACATAACGGGGATTGCCCCTTTTTATTTTCTGTTATGCCACACTCGCACGTACTCGCGCTGGTGGGAAAACGTCAAACTCTCGCGCGCACACACACACAAAAGCCGGCGGTAAAAACAACGGAGAAACGGAGTGTTCCACACTCTGATTGCCAACTAACTGCCGCACACACCATACCTTCTGCTGCTTTCTCGGACTCGGTGTCTGAGTGTGGTTATGTGCTGCTCCGAAAGTAAACAAGCACATGCATAGAAAGAGCTGCTAAATATCAAAAGGAAACACACGAAGGGTACGTTGACTTTCTTCGGTTTTTATTAGCGGTTGGTACGGTGGCATTTCAGGCTCATAATAAAAAAAATCCGGCTCGTCATGTCGTTGTCATTTCACCGCGAAGTTATGCAATTGCCTGAAGGGTGCTGGAAACGAGTTTTTAGGAGTGACCCAGTTTTGGAGCAGAGGAAATTAGTCGCCAAACTGTGTCAGTAGGGTGAGATTTACGAATGGTGATTGCCGCGTTATTAATGGTTGCGTTTCCTGTGCGGAAGAACTGTCTTGAAAGAATTTTGTGGAGACGTTCCCTATCACGGACGTCAGATTTGATATACCCCTTGGAAATGTTAAATGTTGTGAAAATTCCAGGTAAGTGTTTGAATGAAGTGTGGAAGCTGATTTGAGGTTAATCACTGTTTTGGTAAGTACATCTTAGAATAAGACCTGTCAACAACCTAATACTGTCAAATGTCAACTGTCAATAAACTCTTAGTATAAATGCAGTAGAAAAGAAAGCCCTTTTCGTTTTTTGATTAGTTAGGTAGGATATGAGCATCTCAAAATGTAAAACATAGAAGAAATACACTGAGTACAACTAGTATACTGAAGTAGAACTTTAGATGGAGAGAGAAATCTGTATCACTTACGTTGTAGAATAAGACGCGTTAGCAAAAAGTATGAATAAAAGGCTTTCGTCTGTTTATTTTTTAGTTTCCCCTATTACGGACGTCAGATTTAATAAACCTCGTCGAAATGTAGTATGTATCAAAATCTTCGAGTGTACCTTCAGGTAAGTGTTTGACTGTAGTGTGGATGCTGGATTGAGGCTAATCTTTTTTTGGTAAGTACATCTTAGAATAAGAACTGTCAATGGCTTAATACTGTCAACTGTCAATAAAATACATAGAAAGAATACAGGATAGAAGAAAATTTTTGAAAAATTGCTTTCATGCCTCCACTATTGCGGACGTCAGGATCAAAGTACATCCACGAAGCTAGAAACCAGTCGTAATGGCAAGGACCTAATCAGGTAAGTGTTTGAGTGATGTTCGAAATCTGACGCAGAAGACGGTAAGTACAATTAAGTGTTAAACCTGTCAATAAAACCACAATCTGTCAGCTGTCAATAAATCCACATCGCCAAAGCGCGGTCAAGTATCGATTCCAATCAACTCACCACCCACACCAGAGTCACTGACCGCAAATCGGAGCGTCTCAATTCGCTTCTTTTGTCATAAAATTCCCACTTTGAGCGGTCTGCACGGTGAATTGAAGTCATAAACTCACCAACCATGGAAACAAATCAATAAAACCGGACATCACGATACATCAGCGTGGACTTCAGAAGCAGGTAAGTGAAATTGAAAAACGAACGGGAGTGCCAATTTACATTCAGTCCTGTAACTCTTCCTTTTTTGTGTTATCAGAAGGATCCTTCCAAGTAAAAACCCCGATATAGCAGCTTTTTGCGATGAATATGACGAGCTCTACATTATTCTTATCGTCAACCCTGGCGCTACCACCTTCCACGAATGACGCCACAGACGGAAAATCAATTAAATCCAGCTGAGTGGCGCGCAGCGCCACAGGGTTAATGGATTGATTGAGTTGGCACTTCCCTTTCTATCTCGCAGCAGTTTCCCCAAAGTTTCGTATTACATCCGACGATGACGATGTCAATGGGATGGCACACTGAGCAAATTGAACTCGAAACGGAGCAACTTCCAGCTCCGAGGAGGACGTGATTGAATGTCAACCGTTTCAAACGGGAACGGGGACGGGTTCATGAAGATTGATGGATTTCTTCGCTGGGACGGCCTAAATAGCTTAATTTTTCTTCCATCGCTTCGGCATTGATTTCAATTAGAATGTTTGAAAGGTTGGGTGGAACAACGCGATTTGCGATAAATTTATTCAGATTTAAAAGCGAAACTTGAAGGTTCCCTAACACGGACTTCAACATTGATATAATTTTGGATGAAAAATATTCTAGTTATAAATATCAAAAATAAAATTTCACGGAAATTAACACTTAACTGAAACATTGTTTGTACATAAACACACGCAAAAGATCTGTAAAAAATCGTATAATCCATGTTCAAAAACATTTGCTATTTTCAAAATCGATGATATTTTTTGAACAAAATTTATACACCTTTTGGCGGCAATAAACTGAAACACTTTTCCATAACGGTTATTTTTTACTGGTTTGCAATAACAAAAATGCAGATAAATTTTCTATTTTAATTCGGCAATTTTACAAAGTAAATTTAAAGTGCTTTCAAATGAATTTGAGACATAAACCGTTTCATACCAATTTAAGCCCAATTGCTTGAAGAAAAACATTTTTTTTGATGACCAGCGCACCGTTTTGATTAGAAAATACAAATTCAAACAAAATCTAAAACAATGTCACATAAAAAGCTAAAAAAACACAAGTGTATCGTCTTCTTCGATTTTTTGGCAAATTTTGGCAAATAATTATACTTAAATTAGATTTTTTTTCTTTGGTTGCTAAGCATTGAGAGTTTAGAGTCATTTATAGCATGTTTGGGTTGATTTGAAAATCTCTTGAGTTTTTGAAAATTTTCGAGATTTTCGATCGCAATTTTTTTTTTGCTAAAACTTTTGTTTTCGTGAAATCTTAAATTTTCTGAAAACTTATTATTGCAAAACATCTGAACTGGTGTAAAATGCATTTTAAAACACGTTTTGCATTCAATTGTTGAGACTAGGCTTATTATTGAAATTTTCATATTTTTATTTTATTATTAATCTAATCTAATCTAACACAAACGCAGCCAGCCAAGCACTTTTCTTGTCATTATTATGAATTGCCGTACATCCGAGAACACCCGGCAATGTATGGCAAAAATTAAAGCGGCCAGCCCAACTGCGTTGTGTTTACCGCAGAGAGGATTCTGAGAACGGATCACATTTCACAGAATCTACAGGGGAGGAAGGATGTGTGGACATACCGTACCAGACGCTCATTTTTTATTTTATTATTAAATTATTTGAATTTCATGGTTATTTTTTTCAATTTAAAAGTTTTTTTTAATTTTTATGTCACTGCTTACAAACAAATATAAGTTCTTTCGATAATGTAAACTTGATTTTCTTAATAATTTTAGATTCGTGGGTATCTTAAATTTTTAGTATTTGTTCTATTAATTATCAAATTTTGCTAAATTATTCGAATGTCTTAAATTTCTTGAACTCATAATATTCTTAAAATTCATCATGTTCTAATTCATTTCAATATCTTGATTTTTGAACATTCTTAAATTCTAAAGGGTTCTTGAGGATACAAAAAAAATTAAAAGGGTTATAATTTGTAACGGAATTTTAAGAACAATCAATGAAATCAATTTTAAATGCATTCCCCTGCGTTTTGAATCATTTTTTGGCATGCAAACCACAAAAAGCTTTCATTTAAACTTTTTTTTTGTCAAATCTTACATTTTTTGATGACTAATGATTGCATATGAACTGTATGGGTGTGTAATGCATTTTTCAATGTTTGACATTCTGGCATGTAATTTTTTTTCCGTAAAATGCATGTTTAATCAATATTAGGTTATGAATAGCTTATGAGAAGTGACCAAGCATGTTTCTATCAAAACTTTTACAATAATTTGTTAAAATAGGGTTAATTTTCAAATAAGACGGAATTCAATTTGAGTCTCTAACCATTCGAAGTACAACAATTTCCCCAACTAACCATATTACATAGTTTGGAGATAAATTATCTTTTCCAACCAAAAATGATTCCAGATAATAATAATAATAAAATAAAATCATATCATATCGTTATTTATTTTTGTATAAAACTGAAAATTAGTAAAATTCATGATAATACGAGAAACTTTAACGTTTAAGCTCCACGCCTACCCGTCGATTTTTGGAATCAACCATGCCGCTCAACATTTTAGTCTAGTCAGCGCCACTGCCTCAGGAATAAAATTGATTTAAGTGAAGTGAATACAGTGAATATGACATCTCATTGAAAAGGAACTAGAAGTAAGTGATTTTTTGAAACGTTCTAGAATCAAGTGCAGTGAAAACGTAAAAGTTCCCTAACACGGACTTCAACATTGATATACCCTCAGGAAGAAAATGGAATCAAGTGAAGTGAAAACAGTTTCAAGTGAAAGTGACATTGATAAGGAAATGAAGGTAAGTGTTTGTTTGACACGTTCTTGAATGAAGTGCAGTGAAAATGTAAAAGTTCCCTAACACGGACTTCAACATTGATATACCCTCAGGAAGAATTTGAAACAAGTGAAGTGAAAAAAGTTTAAAGTGAAAGCGACATCTCTTCAAAAGTAAGCGAAAAGTTCCCTAACACGGACTTCAACATTGATATACCCTCAGGAAGAAAACTGATTAAAGTGAAGTGAAAACAGTTTGAAGTGAAAGTGACATCGATAAGGAAATGAAGGTAAGTGAAACGTTCTTGGCTCAAGTGCAGTGAAACAGTTGAAAGTGACAGTGGCATCTAAACGATAAGGAAATAACTTCAAAGTTCCATAACACGGACTTCAACATTGATATACCAACAGGAAGAAAATGGAATTAAGTGAAGTGGAAACAGTTTAATGGGAATATGAAGAATGTGAACATTTTCTGGTGATTGATTTTCTGGCATTTGGTGTTCTGGCAAACAACATTCTGGCGAATGACTTTCTGGCATTTGGCCCATCCCCCATAGGAAACCCATGTAATTTAGAATTACGTTAGTAAGAACTTCTCGACAACAGCTGAAAAAGCAACAATGTCTGTAGCACAACGACCACTCACCTCTAGATCCTCGTACGTTTTGAACGCGAGAATCGCGAACCCGTCGACGATGTCCTCCTCGAGGACCGGCGACATGTCCTTCTCCTTGCGCTTGCGGCGCACGTGCTGCGGCCGCGGCGGCTTTTCCCGGCACACCGGCATGTCCTCGTCGGCGCTGTCGTCGGTCGGACTGGACAGGCCGCCGGTGCCTCCTCCGGTTCCACCGACCCCACCACCGGTCGCGGACACCGACAGCAGCGGGGTCGGGCCCCCGACACCGCCCGCAGCACCATCGACGGCCGCCGCATCCTTATCCCGCTCCGCTATCATACGTTGGGCCCGTTCCCGTCGTTTGTTGCGTTGCTTACTCTGCTTCACATCTATTTCCATGGCTTGACCCCGCGACACCCGGGACACATTATTGACTACGGGGGACCACTTGCCTTTGCTGTTGTTGTTGTTGCTTCATACACATTTGCCTCTCTCTGATAAACACACACACACTCTGATACACTGACTGACGGACACACAAACTCACGCTGGAGCTGGGGCACTGCTTGTGCAAAACTTCTTCTTCGGAACCAGAAGCTCACGGTCGCCTTAATACCTTCAAGGTGACTATTTTCATAGAACCATAAAATGAATTATTTCATTATTTTGCTTCTTCCTTTTTTTTCTTCGCTCACTTTTTTCCGCTGTGTGTTGTATCGAAGGATGAACAGTTGACAAGCGCGACGTCGTTCTCGTCAATCGATTTCCAGATAACAATGGATGGAGACGGACGTACACACGCACACTACGGCACACACACCGCGATGAAATCGCAACTTCACGACCCCAGAACGGAGGAGGAGGTGGAGGAGTAGGACTTCACTTCACTTGGCACGCTTTTCCACCGAACCTCGGATATCTCGGTTTGATTGATTATCTGGCCACCTCGGCGATTCGCGAGTGGGTTCTTCCTTGTTTTTCCAGCGATTTTGCGATTCTCCGCACGCACACAACGCTCCTCTGCACGCACCTCCACACTCACACACCCGTACGCGCGCGGACTCTTCCTCCTGGACGACACACACCGCGATTGCGGGGAGATCCTCTTCCCTGGTTTTAATCGTGTACTTCCGAAAAACTTTTCTGCGTGCTGACCGAACACTTCCAGCGCCTACTACACCACACACTCTGCTGGCGTTGACGTTTTCCTCTGCTTCTTCTTCCGCACACCGCCTCTTCACCGCCGTGCGTGAGTTCTACGAACTGTCTTCACCACGGCGGCCACAAGAAGTCGACGACGAAGAAGACGGTGGTGGTGACCAAAGGGAAATAAAAAGTACACACGACTTTCTACCATCCACTCTGCCGTGTACACGGCGGCTAGCCGTTTCCCCTTTGGTCTGTGTACGCCGTTGCCTCCACCTTCTTGGCGATGGTTTCTTCACGGATCTTCCACCAAATGGAGATTCCTCACTGCCTTGTGGCCTTCCCGAGTTTTGCAGCGCACCAACACACAATCCTGCGGGATAGCTGCTGGATATCCACTTGCACAATTGGTCGACGTTTCGGCAACGCGCGCGTTTGCCGTTTCCTGTTCCGAGGGTCTTGGAGACGGTTCCGGAGCGGTCCGATTCACCCGAAATAGTTTAGAAAAACATGATTTTTCCCATCCGAATGTACACAGAGTTCTTTTTTTTGCTACTGCGAAGACGAAGACGGCGATACACTGCTGCGTGTAGCAGAACACCACGGCTCGATACACCGTCGCACGCACACTAGCGCGGCGCCAAACGCGTTTCTGGCCCCGACTGCACCAATACAGCGCCGCTCGGCTTCATGCAAAACTTCACACACGCCGTCACCACCACTACCACTGCTCTCCCGAGCCAGCGCTTGAAGGGTCGTGTGTTTGTACACAGAGACTTGACTGACTGACCGTCACCGCGATTCCACACTGTGGTCGACTCTGTTGGTTCTTCGAACCAATCGAACCTTTTTGCTGTTCCCGACGCAACGTTTGATCACTACACCACTGTGTGTTCCCTTTTTTTGACAGATGACTTTGACAGACCGAACGCGCACGACCATTCACATCTTGCGTTTTTCCTTCAATGACGATTCCACGATCACTCTTGCTGTCGTCGTCGTCGCGGTTCTCTCACCGCTTGCTTCGCTCACCACTTCTTCTGAACCCTCTTGTGTGCTGCACAGATCCAGAGGTTATTAACACTCTCTTCTACACTTCTGCCACCGCTGACCGCTCCTCCTAATCTGTGTCGCGGTGATGTTTCTTGACAGTCTTCCTTCAGCGTTCCTTCAAGTTTGTGGCATCAATCGCGGTGTCCTCGAAGCATCCCTGCCGGGAACCCGTTGCGTCCGTGCTTCCGAGGGGCTCGATCCGTTGATCCGTGTATCTCGCAACTTTTCTCCCTGCTGTCGTCTCCCGTCTGTGTATGTATTCTAACACTCGACAGATTCACATCTATACTCGATGAAAACACAATATTGCCAACATAAGCAGAGCAGTGGAGAAAACGGCAGTCCGGCACGTACACCACGGCCTGCTGGGATGCCGCACCAATACAGGCTCGCGCTTGACACGGGCGTCGACTCGTTCAACGATCAGCAGCCCAGCTGGCAGCACTGTCTCATGCTGCTTTGGCATCTGTCACCACTACACGCGCGTCGCGTTGCGTTGCGTTGCCGCTTGCTTTGATCGCAACACCTCACTCTCCACCGTGTGTACTCGTATTGGTGAAGGAGTGTTTTTTTTTTTTTGGAAAACCACCACCACAATCACAACTCGAAGAGGGTGTCTCGCGCGGGGAAGGATTTTTCTCCGTCCCTTCCCCGTCCGATTGGAACCGCAAAATGTTGGCTCGGAACGGGCACCGTGACGCGAACGCACGTCCGCGGAGGCTAGCGCAGGTTCCGGCGTGTCACGCGGAACACTTTTCCGGCACCGTCGTACCGTGCGAAACAACAAAAAACGCGACACCAAAACTGTGCAGGTCCGTGGACGTCCTCTCCTCGACGGGTGCTCTCTGTTTCTCTCCTGTCATACACGGGCGCTCGGAACGCTCCTCTTGAGCAAGACAAAGAAATTTGCTGACCAGTGCTGCCAGCGGTGCGGCAGCTAGAGCAGGAGGGAGCACCAGCTCTTCAACGCACCGCGGTTGGCAGCCATGGCTGCCTGCTCTGCTCGACACGGAACAGTGCGCCCAGACCATCAATCAACTTCACCAATACAGCGCTCGCGCAGCTGTCAGCCGTCACTTTGACACATCGCGCAAAAATTTAACGCGTCAAGGTTGCCGTCCTGGAAACCCACTGTGGTGTTCGTTTGTTTCGTTTTTTTCTCTCCCTTGCAACCTTCGAGTTGATTAATTTCAACTCATTAAATGACTGAACAAAACACTCGAAATTACCCTCCTTCTCTCATCCCTTCCCTTCCCTCTCTCAATCTGGTGCAATTTCGTGCTCAAATTCAATTAAAGCATGCCAAGCGATCTCCCATCGATCTCCAAACTTTCCATGGCCTTCTCTTTCTCCTCTTTCGCCATCATTCTTGAGTGGTTCTAGCGCTGGTGTGTCGCAAATCTACGTGTCGCGCGACACTTGAAAATGACACTCGCTCAAGAAGTGTCAACGACGCGCGCGCTCTCTCTTATTTTTCTTCTCTCTCTCTCTCGCGATTATCAGATGAATATTGATTTTGTTTATAGCCTACTCTGTTTTTTTTTCTTTTTCAATTTGCCTCCTTTTTTGTTGTTGTTGTTGTTTCGGCGAGATGCTCTCCTGATCTTTTGATGAATGGTTTCATGAAAGGGGAGATTGAGCGCCCCCAACCGTGAATCGTGGGTGGTTTTTTTTTCGGCGTAATGGGGTTCTTCTCTTCTACTTGGAAGGGGAGCCTTCGCGAGCGCGCGTGGGTGTCATTGAGGGATTTTTGGAATTCCGTTGCTTGGAGGGTGAAGAAGAGGAGAAGATGATTTACCTTTTGCCAATTTCGTCAATTTTGTTAACTTTGTTCACTTCGTCAAGATGTCAATTTTATGAATTTTGTGAGTTTTGAAATTTTGTCAACTCTGTCATTTTTTTTACTTTAGTAAATTTTTATAATTTTGTCAATTTTTATAATTTTGTCCATTTTGACAATTTTAATAATTTTGACAATTTTAACAATTTTGACAATTTTAACAATTTTGTATTTTTTCAATTTGTCAGTTTTGTCTATTTTGCCACTTTGGTAAATTTTGTCAAGCTTAAAAATTTTGTCAGATTTGTTATTTTTGTAAATTTTGTTAATTTCGTCAATTTAATCCATTTTGCCAATTTTGTCAATTGAAAGTTTTGAAAATTTTTAAGATTTTAAAATATATTAAAATTTTGAAAATTAAAAAAAAATGACAATTTTGCCAATTTTGTCAATTTTTAAAATATTGTAAATTTTGACAATTTTGTCAATTTTGTCATTTTTGTAAAATGTGTCAATTTTGACAATTATGTTATTTTTGTCAATTTTGACAATTTTTAAAATATTGTCAATTTTGACAATTTTGTCAATTTTGTCAATTTTAAAAATTTTGTCATTTTTGTAAAATGTGTAAATTTTTTCAATTAGGGGAACTATACCCTTTCTCAGCCTATTTCTATTATCGGCCTATCAGCACTTTGATCATGAATTACAGCTGTCATAAAATGTTTTTGACTGTTCCAAAGTAATAAATAGCTCAAATAAAAGTGAGCAAGCAACTTTCCATTGTTGATACATCTGAAAATGTTGATTTAATAGCGGAAAATGGCAAAAGTGATGAGAATTGGTCGAACGGCTTAGAGTGATTAAAATGGGCATATTTCCCCTATGTTATTTTTGTCAATTTTGACAATTTTGAAAATTATGTCAATTTTGACAATATAATGACAATTTTGAAAAAAAAAAACAATTTTGTCAATTTTGACAATATTGATAATTTTGTCAATTTTGAGAATTTTGACAATTTTGATAATTTTGACAATTTTGACAATTTTGACAATTTTGAAAATTTTGACAATTTTGACAATTTTGACAATTTTGGCAATTTTGACAATTTCGACAATTTTGACAATTTTGTCAATTTTGACAATTTTGATAATTTTTATAATTTTAACAATTTGGACAATTTGGACAATTTTGATAATTTAGAAAATTTTGGCAATTTTGAAAATTATGTCAATTTTGAAAATAATGACAATTATGACAATTTTGAAAAATTTCAATTTTGTAAATTTTGACAATTTTGACAATATTTATAATTTTGTCAATTTTGACAATTCTAAAAATTATGTCAATTTTGACAATAATGACAATTATGACAATTTTGAAAAATTTCAATTTCGTCAATTTTGACAATTTTGACAGTATTGATAATTTTGTCAATTTTGTCAATTGTGACAATTTTGACAATTTTGATAATTTTGACAATTTTGACAATTTTGACAATTTTGACAATTTTGACGAATTTGACAATTTTGACAATTTTGACAATTTTGACAATTTTGATAATTTGGACAATTTTGACAATTTTGAAAATTTTGACAATCATGCCAATGTTGCTAATTAAGTCAAATTTGACAATATTGACAATTTTGACAATTTGTAAATTTTGAAAATTATGTAAATTTTGTTAATTTTGCAAATTTAGTAAATTTTGTATTTTTTGTAATTTTTGTAATTTTTTGTAAATTTTGTCATTTTTGTCAATTTTGACCATTTTGTCAATTTTGTCAATTTTGTCAATCTTGTCAGTTTTGACAATTTTAGACAATTATGACAATTTTAAGAATTTGACAATTTTGGCAATTTTGAAAACTTTGACAATTTTGTCAATTTTAAAAATTTTGACAATGTTGACAATTTTGACAATTTTGACAATGTTGACAATTTTGACAATGTTGACAATTTTGAAAATTTTGACAATTTCGGCAATTTTGAAAAGTTTGATATTGACAATTTGATTTTGACAATTTGACATTTTAGACAATTTTATCAGATTGTTAATTTTGTCAATTTTGCCAATTTTGACAATTATGAAAATTTTGACAATATTGACAATTTTGAAAATTTTGACAATTTTAAAAATTATGTCAATTTCGACCATTTTGTCAATTTTGGCTATATTGACATTTTTGAAAATTTTGAAAATTATGTCAATTTTGACAATATTGACAATTTTGACAATTTTGAAAATTTTGACAATTTTGACAATTTGGACAATTTGGACAATTTTGACAATTTTGACAATTTTGACAATTTTGACAATTTTGACAATTTGGACAATTTGGACAATTTGGACAATTTGGACAATTTGGACAATTTTGACAATTTTGACAATTTTGAATTTTTTTAAAATTTTGACAATTTTGTCAATTCTGCCAATTTACTTTGCGGATGGAAATCATTAATTGAAGATGAGTGGCTTACTGAAAGCTTTTTGCTTAATCGTCGACGTGCCAAGCTTAGTAGCTATGTAGTCGACATTTTTTTCTTTTTCTCAGAGCTTTAGCTTGAACCGATGGGAAACAAAAATGGTATTATTATTTAACGATTCAGCGATTTAAATGGACCAAAAAAATTCTAGTCGACGTGCCACCCAAGCTAGCTAGTTATGGAGTGGGCTAAATTGAAATTTCACTTTTGCTAACAACAGATGTGAAAGGTCATTTTTAGATCACTTCTTGGCTATTTAGCTTGGATGACATGTCGACGAAAATCAAAATGTTGTTTTCTTTTAACATCTTGAAGAAATTGTAAAAAAATATCACAAATCCTTTAGTGAATTGAAAGCTAATGAAATGTTTACGTTACATACAATATGCTATGAAACTCCCACCAATATTAACCTTATGTGAAAGTTTTTTTTATGATTGCCATACAACCTCCATCCAGTGATGATAGTGATAAAGTTGGGTGTCGTCGTCGTCTGATGACTGTCGTCCTGCTCAGGTCAAAGCATTCGTCCACCAGCAGAGCAAAGGCTGATGATGTTTGGCATTGAACACTATCATTATCGGATGCGCCGAGAAGAGGGGGGCAAAACGTTCGCCGTGTTGTGGTTTTTATTATTATTGTTATTGACGGGCCACAGACCCACGGCAGACACGAACAAACGCGCTGGAATGAAATCCTTCCCTCTTCGGAAGAACCGGTGAAGCTTTTGCTGCCACGTAGACAGTTGCCATCGACAGTGGTGAGGCATTTAGTTTTTTTTTTTTGCTTTTCTGCAAGGTGGAACGAGGGTTGAGTCCGGTCGATGTTTAGTGTGCGTGGATTTAATGAAAAGAAGGAAAAAAAAAAACAATTTGCTTTATGGACTGTGGTGAAGTTGTTGTAGAAGAGTGGGTCCAAGTTTCTGTGTTGGTATCGATTTGGGAATACATATTCCAATCCTGGAACGGGGATCAGCCATGTTATTTTCAAACCATTTTTAAAATTAAAAAAATATGACAAATAATGACATACCTAAAATAAGCAATACAATTCGGAAAATTTAGTAAATTTTATCAATTTTGTCATTTTTTTCATTATTGTCAATTTCGTAAATTTTGTCAATTTGGTTGATTTTGGCAAATTTGAAGATTTTGTCAATTTTGCCTATTTTTTTTAATTGTCACTTTTGTTTATTTTGTCATTTTTGTAAATTTTATTGAATTTGTCATTTTGGATTATTTTGTTAACTGGTGCGTTTTCGTATATTTTAATGATTGTTGTCAATTATGTTTGGCCCTTATTGTGTTTTTTGAATATCTTTTTTAAATAAATTTTCTAAATTTGGCAGATTTTGAAAACTTTGTCATCTATTTTCATTTCGATATTTTTTTATTTGTTGTTTTTTTATTTAAACAAATATTTCCAAAAAACCGATGGCAAAATCGCATGCACATCACCTTTGTAAACAAAAGCATGAGAAAACGTGAAAACAAAAGCATGTATGGAAGAATAAAAATATTTTGACACCCCAAAAATAACAATATTCTGGTGAGAGTCATATCCAGATAACCAAGTCCACGCCCCAACCATCTCGGCTATCTCACCGTCTTGAAATTGTTTAGATCAAAAATATCGTAGTTTCGTTAGAATTTTTGTATTTTTTTATTTTTATATTTTTGTATTTTTTTGTATTTTTGTATTTTTGTATTTTTGTATTTTTGTATTTTTGTATTTTTGTATTTTTGTATTTTTGTATTTTTGTATTTTGGTAGTTTTGAATTTTTGTATTTTTGTATTTTTGCATTTTTGCATTTTTGTATTTTTGTATTTTTGTATTTTTGTATTTTTGTATTTTTGTATTTTTGTATTTTTGTATTTTTGTATTTTTGTATTTTTGTATTTTTGTATTTTTGTATTTTTGTATTTTTGTATTTTTGTATTTTTGTATTTTTGTATTTTTGTATTTTTGTATTTTTGTATTTTTGTATTTTTGTATTTTTGTATTTTTGTATTTTTGTATTTTTGTATTTTTGTATTTTTGTATTTTTGTATTTTTGTATTTTTGTATTTTTGTATTTTTGTATTTTTGTATTGTTGTATTTTTGTATTTTTGTATTTTTGTATTTTTGTATTTTTGTATTTTTGTATTTTTGTATTTTTGTATTTTTATATTTTTGTATTTTTGTATTTTTGTATTTTTTTATTTTTTTATTTTTTTATTTTTGTATTTTTGTATTTTTGTATTTTTGTATTTTTGTATTTTTGTATTTTTGTATTTTTGTATTTTTGTATTTTTGTATTTTTGTATTTTTGTGTTTTTGTATATTTGTATTTTTGTATTTTTTTGTGTTTTTGTATTTTTGTTTTTTTGTATTTTGTTTTTTTTTTGTAGTTTTGTAATTTTTGTATTTTTTTTATATTTTTATATTTGTATTTTTATATTTTTTTACTGTTGTATTGTTGTATTTTAGTATTTTAGTATTTTAGTATTTTATTATTTTAGTATTTTAGTGTCTTAATTTTTTAGTATTTTAGTATTTTAGTATTCTTGTATTTTAGTATTCTTGTATTTTAGTATTTCAATATTCTGGTATTTTTTATGCTTTTGTTTTTTGTTGCATTTTTGATTTTTGTTTTGTCTTTTTGTAATTAGGTATTTTTGTATTTTTTTTTTGTGGTAATATTTTTGCTCTTTACTTTTTTTGTAACTTCGTATTTTTTATTTTATTTTGTAGTTATGTGTTTTTGTTTTATCTATTTTTACGATGTTTTTAGCTCTAATTTTTTTAGCTTTTTTGTATTTGTGTATTTTTGTTACTTGCAAAATCAGTTAGACCAACTTAAACAACACTAGAAAAAATAAAATTATTGTAATTTTCACGAGATGCAATGAAATTTTGAGTAGTTATTAAAATTAGACGAAGTACAGTTGACTCTCTGGTTGTCAATATCCAAGGGACCGTCGAGGGAGGGAAGCATCAGTTTACAGGACGATGCAAAATGAAGACTCGATTGAAATTTGTTTTTTCTTGCAGACCAGCTATAGGAAAGAATCATGGCAACGTCCAGCAAACAAAAACAAAGAAATGTCAAACACCCTTCAAAGCTTCGTTTCTCAAAGAAAAATGTCTATGCAAGCCATGAGAAAGTAAAATTATTGACAACCGGAATAGATATTTAAAGCAAATAGAATTCAAGGGACCGTCGAGGAAAAGATCCTTCAAGCAAGAGAAAATATCGAGGAATAAAGACAATCGAAGTATGCAGTTTGAAGGGACTGAAGAATTCATCGGTACATGGAGCATTATTGATATCGAGAAGATCGACAGTTAGAGAGTCGACTGTAGTAAAAATTGATGGACGAAAAAAACCTCAAACCTGATAGGACAAACAATAATAGCAATTACCCAAATTTCCAAATCCGCCAGATGTATGTCAGTCTAATTACGTTATTTGCAATTCCCACCCAGTACCCCACATTTGGTTCAAGGTTCCATCGCCTCCAAATTCAATCAGAAATGCACCTCACATAACCACAATCAAAGCCACGCATACACTCAAACCAAACAAATTATCAACCATTCTCATGCGGCGCGTTTTCGCCGATTATCCTATTCAATCAAAGCAAAAAAAATCACGTTCTTTTTTTCTGACCATCCAGCAGAACATATTTTCCACCAACAATAATCCAGACTTTGGAACATCATCATCAATGTTTAGTCGGAAACCATCATCATCATCTGGCGGTGGTGGATGCTCACAACAATCGCAATCGCTTAGGAACTCTCTTCCTCTCTCACACTCAAATGTATTCGCTTTGATATACGTAGCCACGCTAGCTACCACTACAAGGATAATCAAAGTCAAGTCGTGTTTGGGGTTTATTGATGCATGGATGCTGTGACGCATTTATTGAAAAATACTTATTTTAGTTTTAAAATAATTAAAAAAAATATTTTGATGGTTAAATCTAACGATAAATAATGAAATTTAAGCTTTGCACTATAAATGATAAGGGGCGCTCGTAGCCGACACTGTAAGCGCGTGCTATCCCAACAAGAGAGTCTGAGTTCAAATCCCACCCTGACATTTTTTTTTGATAATGTTCATCTTTCCCCAATCTCCCCATCAACACAAACACGCATCCCTTTTCTCCGTCTGCGTTATCCGCACAAATACAAAACAGAGCGCACTTCACTGATAGCGCCGAGGCAGCGAGCTGACGGCATCAGTGTGCCATTAGCTTTCGTGATTCCACCGTGAACAGTTCTCTGTGCCGGCTTGTCAGCTCGGGGTCGTGCGCGTTCGTGCGTGTTTCATCAGCAAAAGGAGCAGGAGGAGATGTCATTTCGTCGCAACTGAAGCGCGTGCCAATTGCGCTTTTTCTTTCATCTCTGCAAATAGTTACAGACTTCAAGCAAGTTCCTCACCTTATAGTGCGTTATCATTTGTTTCGCGTTTTGCTCTGATAAGAGAGCAGGAAAAATGAGTTCCAGCTCCGCCAACTGCAAGTGTTCCTGCACGGCCGGACTGCTCGGCCTCAGTCTGGCCGGGTTCCTGCTGTCGTTGTACACGTCCTACGTGGAGATCCGGGCCGAGCGGGACCACAGCTACCAGGCCATGTGCGACATCAGCGAGCGGGTCAGCTGCACCAAGGTGTTCACCTCGGCGTAAGTTCCATGGTGGGTTGCCTAGCTGTAGGCGTTCCTGTGGGCTGATTTATTGTTTTTGTGTGATGCGTGCGTGCTTGCGGGGTATTTATAACAGCTTAAAGATGTGTTGGTGATGTTTACAAACAAAATTGCACTAATTTCACAAACGTGCAGAAAATCGCTAATAAAAACGAAGAATAATTGCACCACGTGGTACAAAGTTGGCAAATCCAATAAACAGCAGCGGATGCAAGCACCTATTAGAGAAAATGCCGCTAATGATATTACAGTCAGGGTTCCGAAATAGGGCAGGTCGACAACACCTTCATTTTAATCAATTTCAGAAAGTTTAAGAGAACTTTGCTCGAAATTCAAGTTAGACTCGAAATTTCCTCAATTTGCTATAAAAAATTGCTACAAATAAAACCAACTTTAAATCGCCGACCTTCCACAATTGGAGTACAACGGTAGCCGAGAAAGTCATCTGACATTCGTTTTTTGGCAACACTTTCAGGCGCGCAGAATCCCATTTCGCCGTCCTGGTCTGTGGCCTTCACGTGTGTCTCCCCGCGCCACCGTGGAGAAAGGATATCCGATAACGTGAATATTTGGTGTGCCCTTTTTCGACCACAGACAAGTGTACAAGAATCTAAGCAATTTTTTAAACAAACAAATTTTCGTCACTAACGCCATCTGTTATCCTGTTCTACAAACTGGTTAAAAGATCGGAAACTCACCACGATAATTTTGAACTCACCACAGCTCATTTACGCCCGTTTGACAGTTAATCAAAC